>NW_017803841.1:147998-179324 GCF_001625305.1 Branchiostoma belcheri | reverse complement strand
ACCTGGGGTCCGCGCGGACCCCAGAACAGTTTTTTGCTAATTTTTAGAAATTATCAACATGCTACCAGCTCAATTGTTTTGCAAACTGATGTGGGAACCTCTGTGTCCACATAACATACAAAAATCATACATTTTGAACTTTTTCTATTTTTTGGTGAAGAAAAGAAGACAAGAAGAAATACCCGATTTTTAAGCCCATTTCAGACTGAAGGGGCTTTTGAGGCCAAACTTTGATCTCAGATAGCGGCTAAACGGCTTGCGCTAGAAGTATCAAATTTGGAGGCATTTCCTAAAATGTCTCTGGGAAAAAGTCCATATTAGTTTCATACTAGTAACTTGATGTTTTTTTGTGTTGCCATGGCAACGGGTTTCTAGCAGGTAGTTTTTTTAAAAATAGAAGTAATTTTGGTTTAAACATAAAATTTTCTGAGTCTTATAATAAATTACACTTTTTTTCCTAACATTAATAACATCTTACATAATTAAATATAAGTTAAATCATTTAATATGCATAGAATATGCTAATTTGATGACGTCATTGGTCAAAATCCAATATGGCGGACTATATTATTAGCTCTGACGTCATATGACGTCAGAATTACACCAAAGTTATTAAAATTCAATTCTATTACTACACCATTCTCTGAAAACTTGGTAGACATACGATGAGTGCATAAAAACAATATAAAAACGGAAAGTAAAGTAATGTATAAGAACGCCAGTGTATCCATTATGATCGAAAGCCGGCTGGGGTATGATCGAAAGCCGAAGAAAATCAGATATAATTTTTTTTATAAATGGTAGAAACGGAATTCTCTGCACTGTATTGAGAGACAACTTTGTGGGTAACAATTACCTAAAATTTCAGAAAAAAATCTTTAGAAACAAGAAAGATATTACAGAATATATAGTGCTGGGGTCCGCGCGGACCCCAGGTGTACTGTTTAGGGTTAAATGCTGAATAAGTATGTAACAACACTGCAACATGCTACAAAAATATGGCAACATGCTACAACATGTTGCAACATGTTACAAACGTTTAGACAAGACTCTCTCATAGGGAACTAGACAATCGCGCGATGTGTCAATCCCTATCTGACGTAACATGGTCGGGCATGTTTATCTGCCAGAACAGACGTGCTAGTATGTACACAGTGCTTGTGAATTTTTTTAGCATAGTCTATTCAAAGATTTACGTCTTTGACTTGAGTTACCTTTGAGAAATGGGAAGCTAAGATCGTATCCTCCTGCCTAGCACATTACTCAAACTAAGAAATATGGTCAACTGCAGCCTAAGGGAAGAAGTAGAGCCCTTGCGTATGGTGTGCGTCCCTTCCGGTGTCAGCTTGACGTCTTGGTTGAGGATGCTTAGCACTTTTAGTTGATCTACGGAAGGGATAGAAAAGTGTCACAGTTAGAGAGAGAAAGAGAGATACAGCAGATAGTTACAGTTATTTCATAAAAATCCATTACATTTGATAAAAACCTATTTGTTGCATACCAAGTTTACAGTAAAATTACCACACGTTAAAAATACAATATAAAAACAGTTTCAATGATTCCTTCAAGTTAAAAGTACAGAAATAATCTAAAGTTATAATATGAAGGGTTGTATACATACATAAACCTAATGACGTGAATCATTTTTCATCGTTCAATACATTATTAACACAGTACGGCAGAGTAGTGTTTAAGAAACGGGACGTTCTGCGCCTAAACTGGCTTATGTTGTGCGCATTTCTGAGGTTTCTGCCATGTACATCAACCTGGCGTGAGGGTAGCCAAGAGACAAAGTCGGACTCTGCGTCGCTCATCTACCAGGAAGTATCGTAAAGTGGAACTCGTTGTCACCAAGCACAGTTGGGGCATCTTTGCTAGAAATATTTAACCCTACCTAGACCCGGGGGGGGGGCTAAAAGTGCCCACGCCAACTTTGATGTCACCTAGCGTCTGAACGGCTAGGGCTAGAATAGCCAAACTTGCTGACTTTTCCTAGAATATTGTTGGCAACAATCATTGGAATAAAATAATAATTTTTTGTGTTGCCATGGCTATGGGTTTCTGACGCATTTTTTGCTAAATTTAGTACTTTTGTTTCAACAATAGAAGTTTATGTCAAGTTACTCATGGTTTCTAATATCAATAACATCCCATATAATTTTATGTAAATTTTATCATTAAATATGCATAATTTATGCTAATTTGATGACGTCATTGGTCAAAATCCACGATGGCGGACCATATCATTAGAACAGGTATATACGGGTCATTTTCATTAAAATTTCGTCAATACTTCCATTTCTTTTTCCAAAAAAGGTTTAAATGAAGGTCTTTAGTATGTTTAAAATGTATTTTTGGCTTTATCATGGAAAAAAAAATATTTTTGAAAATTTAAGATTGATGATCCAAGATGGCGGATATCTTAAATATGCATGACGTCATTTTATGACGTCACCGGTGTTGCTATGGGTAACATAAGACTTAGTTCACCCTAATATTCTGTCATAAACACTTTTGGTACAGTTATGTTGAATACCATTTAGTTTTTAGGGAAAAACCTATCTAGACGGTTTTGGCCAATAAAATCACATTAATGACGTCATAATGACGCCATATTACGTCATAATGACATAAAAATTGTAGATATGATACGTTTTACTAGTACACCATCCTCTGAAAATTTGGTGGTCATACGACATACCGTTCGCGAGTTTTGAGGGGGGGGGGGTCAAAAGAGCCCCCCCTTACGGTCCCCCCATGCCAAAAAAAGCCCGGTCTAGGTAGGGTTTAACAAATGGAACTCGCACATGGACTCAGTATGTACTAAAGTAAACCAGCGCTTGTACTTCCTCATGAAACTAAAGCACTTTCACCTCGCCACTGACGGTGTACATCTCCTGACGGTGTATACTTCCTACATCCGCCCTATCCTCGAATACGCCGCTCCGGTTTGGCACTCCGGACTACCCAACACTCTGAGTAACAGAACTGAGAAAGTCCAACGCAGAGCTCTACGTGTTATCCTTGGTGCTGAATATACTTCATACGCCGCTGCCTGCTCACATCTGGGACTACCAATTGCAACTCTTTCCTTCCGGCGTAGAACACTGACAGAGACAAAAGCGCTAGGACGTGGCACACCCTGCCCCGCGCATTTGAGCAAAGAACGCTAACGGTAAATGGAAAGTCAGAAAAGTGAAGCGGGCTTTTGTAGTGGTAGTCGGTGTAGTCAATGTTGTCGGGACTGTTGTAAACACAGAGAAAATACTTTTGGTTTGCAGTTTTGATCTTCTGGCCGGATGAGCTTTCCAATGATACCAAGGTGTCTATATTACATAAATGATTTTTAATTGTCGCAGTAACAGACAATGTTTTTAATTCTGTACGTAACATTTTAAATCCGTTTATTATATGCAAATATGTTTTAATCACGTCTATTCGAATTATTGCAATTGTCCTGACGCAATTCAGCCGTTTTGTCTGCAATGTTTTGTGACATTAATGTTATTGAAATAAACCATTGATACAACTCCTGCAATTAAATGTCATAAGATTAGGTGTAACAGGTCGTTCGGTGTGATATAGCCAGCTGCCGTCGTGCTGCGGGCCTGCGAAGGTAGTGTGTTACGCCGAAGGACGGTTATACAAGCTATACCGATGCAGATACAGACTTGCTAATGCCATGAACAGATAAAAGTAGATTCAAGGCAGGCCTCTCAAAAGTATGAGATACTCACATGGAAATTGAACTGTGTTTGCCGTATCTGGGCATACAGATGACCTGTACAGGCGAGCAGTCTCACTGTGGACCAGTCAACATTGACTTGACCTGGGGAAGGAGTAGAATAATGGCATAGTTAGTTTGGGTAATTTGTCAATAGAGTGGGGCTTTTTGAGTGTCTTCATTTGGGATATGTCATCCATTGAAAACAGTTGAACAAACACACACAAAAACACAAACTATACATACAACAAGTAAAAAAAGAAGTTCTTATCCGATAATCTGATTTCAGTAATTTGTCCTCAACGTGGCCAATGTCATTTTTCATTTTTATTATGTCCAATCAATAATGTGCCCAATCAAAATAAACATGCTTTGCTTTATAATTGTAGTTAAAGGCATAACCAGATTCAATTAACTATTAGATACTCACTTAGAAATTGCAGTATGCTTGCCGTGGCTCGGCGCACACACGAGCAGTTTTACTGTGGACCAGTCGGACCAGCTGTCGCCCCAGCCAGTTCTGTGTAAAGATTTAAAAAACACGTAAGAACTATGTAGCACTTTCATTACTTTTAGGGTGAAATCTCGTTGTGTTTGATGTTTGCCTAATCACTCAGACCTTTGTGTTGACAACTGAGACTCTGTAAGAAAATTGAAGTATTTTATCTATAGTATATATACCATGAGACGGATAGCAGATGGGGAGACCATCTGGGATGGTGGGTTCTCCTTGCGTTTCTGCCACTCTCCTAACATTTCCAGGCGCTTAGACTTGTAGTCCCTGTTTCTCTCGTAAATGGTGGCAATGCCAGTTTGGGGTTGTGTGGCGTAAATACAGAGCATTCGCCTCAGTATCAAAAGGTCTCGGGTTCGAATCCTGCCAAGTCACCAGCCTTGTGCCATTGGGAAAGGCACTGTACACGACTTTCCTCTTTTCGTTCAGGTGAGCACGAGTATGCCAGAATGATCATTATCTTGATCGTGGAAAAACAATGTCTGGTCGGTTCAACCCTAGCTAGATGTTCAAGGTGGATTCCACAAGATTTGAAACAAGACGATAATCATTTCAAGCTTTGTCCATCACAAGAAGGAGACTCACCATAACATTTTGGTCGATTTCGTCAACTTTCATCAGATGTGTGATGCACTCACTGACTCCGTCAGTCGGAAACGTCATGACGTCAGAAATGCATCAACAGTGGTAAGTCTCCTTCTTGTGTTGGGACAAAGCTTAAACTCTATAGCTATGGATTCTAGCAACACAGATGAGCTTTCGTTGGAAGAAAATGATTTTGGGGGTAAACACACGGTGCCTCCCCTACCTGGATACTTGCTCTCCAGCCCATCCACGACACTCATCAGCTCCAGTTCCCTCAGAGCGTCCATCAGCACAGTTATGGTGGCGGCATCCCCTTCCCGCTCTTTCCATTCCTCCAACGTGTCCCGGCAGCGCCGCTTGTAGTCCGTGTTTCTCTCGTCAATGTTGTCTATGTCTGGCCGACTGAATCCCAGCTGGTAAGCCAGGTCCTTCCACTCGGCAGTCACGTTTTCCTTGATGTAATGGAAGTACCTGCTGATATCTGCAATAAATCAAGAAAATGTAATAGGTTTTAATAAGTTACAAAAATCACAGACATCAAAACTAACAAAGAAAGATATCATGGCTAATATTTTGAACTGTACAGTACAGTTAGATACTGTAGATTACGTGAGGTAATAAAAGTAAATAAAACCTACACAATGTATAGTGATGACCAGGAAATCGGAACTATGGAGACATACCTTCTTCCTCAGCTTGAGAGCGTCCGGCAACATCCTGTTGGCTCTGAGCTTCTGCAGGGTACTGCTTTCCTATTGTTAAAGAGAAACGGAATAGTAATGATCAATGAATAGCAAAGCGTCCTTACAGCTCTTAAAGTATTAGGAGCATATTGGTTCTCCTTAAATACCATGATAAAGCTTAGATTTTGGCATCGTTTCAGAAATGACAATAACCAAGCAGGGTACAAAGATGATGCATACCAGATAATCTGCTTGGTCTATACACAAGGTTTGCTGACGTTGATGCTGTATTTTTGATCCTGGGACACCTGACGTCACGGCCGTCCTCTGCAGTCCGGTCCCTCAGTTCGTGCTGGTACGGCCTGCCCAGTCCTGCCTTGATGCAGTGCGCACAGGTGACGTGGAGGGAGTACAGCACACCTGGCCACTCCTGCAGCAGCTGGACCAGCACCTCCAGCAGTGGGTGGACAACGCCCCACATCTCATCTGCCTGGGCAAGCCTGCCTCTGGTTGCCATGGCGATGTAAGTGTCGTCTGTTACAGGTTTGGAACGCATCAGTATCGGGTAGTCCTGCCTGTAGGCCATGACTCCATCTTTCCAGTCTACCCTGTCCTTGACTAATCGATGGATCCCAACGCTGAACCTCTGAAACAGTCCCCGGGGACAGAATCCTGTGATGTTGCACATCAGCTGCAGCTGTTCCTGATCTTCTGGTACGTCATCCGGCCAGACACTCTTCAACTTCTCTGGCATTTGTTTGTGTAGGTACCAAGGTATTTTGTAGTGCAATATTTGTTTAGAAAGGTCTTGTTTGTCGTTGCCTTTTAACTCAAAGCATAGGCCAAAATGCTGCATCAGAGCTGTAACAATGTCAGGATCGATGTTTGGTGGTAGCATACACGTCATCACCTTCTTCTGGATCAGTCCACGGTCGCACAAATCCTCTTCCAAATTACGCCGTTGTTCGCGAGTATATTTATTTCGTATTCTTGGTGTTGAGAAAAGGGCTTTGGTATCGTGATGATACAGATCTTTGAAGAGTTCTACGACGACGGGAGGATCATGGAAGACATAGTCCTTGAGTTCCGGTATGTCCGTGTACCTGAGGATGGTTCCCACCTGCTGCAGGTAAGACAGGACTGGGTCTAGTCTTTCTGGTGAGAGTTCTGCGTCCCGTCCAATGCCTTCACATTCACCCAATGTCAGCCAGTATCTTGCCAGTGAATACGATTGCGTTTGCTTAGAAGAGCCCGTTTTGTCAGAGCTGTCACTCTCCTTAACCTGTTCTGGCGTTTCCCTCCATCTTTTCAACAGCTGCTCGAACAACACCCATGTTCCTGGCAAGACTCTTCGTAGTGTTGGAAACAATGACTTGTTATTAACATTTTCCAACAGAAGAGTCTGCAGGTTAACCCAAGATGGACATTTAGAAGACAAAAGGCTGCGAATCGGCGACTTGGGCTTTACAGACACACACAGTACATCGCCAACGAAACGCAGCCTTTGCTCCAGCAGGCGATTTGTATATGCAAGTTGTTGAGCTATCAACGAGGAGTGACCTTTCTCTTGGGTCTTTAGCTTAGTCTCCAGTCGTTTGATTTCTTGCTTTAGTTGTTTTAGCCACATCTTCTTTTGCATGTTGATCCTACTTTGAATGTCGTTTGTCTTTCTTATTACTTCATCATGTCGACAAAGGTCCTTCTTGCTCCCTACTATAGAAACCACCGCCCCCGGCACGCGGGCATTCAGTGTGTCCAACCAGAACCCCACGGCTTCTGTGTACCTCTCTTCACTGCAGCTGTATGTCTGAAGGTTCACTAATAACAGATAAAGGGCATCTGGAGTCAGAAAGAACTGGTGAGTGAGATAATACACGTCATGGCCACCAAAGTCGTACACTTCAAACGTGATGTTGTCATCAGGTGCCCACTGAGTTATCTCTACACAGTGTGTGCGGTCCTCTACTTCTGTTAGGGTGGACTTGCCAATGTCTAGCGTTCGTACCAGGCTTGTTTTTCCCGCCATTTTCTCTCCCAAGAAGACAATTTTCAAATGAGAGATTATATTTTCTTTCGAGCGTTTAAGTTCATCAAAGTACTGTCTGATAGCAGTGATCCCTTGTTTGCAAATTTCAGCTGGTGGTTTTATTAGTGGATTTCCCTTAACGTGAAGGCCACGTAAGCTACTGAGCTGCGCAACCTCTGCGGGTAACGTCTGTAGTTGGTTATGGCGCAGGTACAGCTGTTCTAACCGTGTCAGTCTACCCACTTCAAGTGGGAGTGTGAGCAGCTTGCACTTGGACAAATTCAAGTGTTTAACGCTAGTGAGCTGTCCGATTTCCTCGGGTAACGTCTGTAGTTGGTTAGCGCTCAGGTCCAGCCATTCTAACAGTGTCAGTTTCCCCACTTGAGGTGGGAGTGTGTCTAGGCCTGTTAACCATAGCTTTAGTACCCGGATGTTAATGAGTCCTGCCAGCCCATCCGGCAAAGTGATGATCCTGTTGTTACTGAGGTCCAGTTCCTCCAACTGGAGGAGCTTCAGTACTGCCGGTGGAAATCTGTCTAGGTTACAACCCCCTAGTCTCAAAACTTTCAAGTTGTTCAACCTATACAAGTCATATGGTAGGAAGATCTGCACATTATCTCTTAGGTCCAGCACCTGTAGGTTTGGTAGTTTCAGCACTACAGGCGGTAGTGTGTCCAGGTTACAGAATTTTAAGTCCAGGACAGTGAGGTTGATGAGTCTGGAAATCTCACCCCGCAGGGTGATGTTCATGTTTCTACTGAGGATCAGCTTTTCTAACATTGGAAGTTTCATCACGGCAGCCGGAACTGTGGTTAGGCCACAGTTAAATAAGCTCAGGACTTTCAGGTTGGTGAGTTTTGCCAGCTCATTGGGGAGGTTTATTTCCTCTTTTGTCACTGTTTTCAGACTCAGAGCTTCCAACTCTCTTAAACCATAAAGGTCGTCAGGCAGCTGCCTTGGATATACAAACAAGTGTAATGTAACTAGAGTTATTCGTTTTCCATTAATCTCCCACTCTTCATATTTCAACTTCTGTCGCAGGCTTGATTGCGTAGCCATGGTGATTAGAAGTGTCGAAGGGGGGAGGTCTGTAATGAAAAAAACAACAACAAATACTTGTAATACAATTATAGCTATCTGATGTCTGATATAGTTTCATCTACCACATCCCTTTTAATATGTTAGTTCTTGTTTTGGCGTCTCATTAGAGGGTTCAACCCACTTAAACGATTAGCATAATCAAGACCTATGTGGCGGCCGTGACAGTTTTAATACATTTCACTTTCATTAATTAGACACGATTTTAACAGTCTCCCCTCTGTCAATCACTGGTTTGCCATAGCAAAAGATTTCACCGACACCAACAAAGACCTAAAGGGCAAGCAACCGTTGCATAAGGTCTCAGAAACATACTGTTTCCCATTTCAGGGTTGGTAGGTAAGATTTCTCTTTTCTTTTTGGATTTAGTATATTTAAAAGTGATCCAAGTACAGTTTAACAAATTCAATGTAGAACTGAATTGCCACAGGATCACTGATGTCTTTCGGAGCCCACCCTCGATATTTTTTGTGGGGTAGGAACTAATATTTTTCAACTTATATTAATGCCGCCATCAACACAGTGGACAATACAATACTCATTTCCACCAGAGCGAAGTAAGGAAAGTCGTGTAAAGTGCCTTTCCCAAGGGCACAAGGTAGCATGTCGGAACTCAAATCCGGACCTCTTGGTTCCGAGTTTAGCACTCTGTCGTTTCGTCACACAGACCCACTTATTGTTGCATGGTGTCTTTTGATGACAATGTTAAAATCTTACTACCAACTAAAACACATATCGAAGGCACGGAGCATTTCTAGCTCTATTTGACTGATGCACATATCCGTCAGATAGATATAGAAGTCAAATCCACTGTTTCTTGTCCTTTGTTGTGTCTTGTATTTATTAGACACCATTTAACACGTAACCACCTAGCTGCCATGACAATAGCTTTAACTGGCAACAATGGAATTCCAGATGGACAAGCAGCTGTTGCATAAGTCCCATGAACTAGATGGGGTTGACGTGAACTAGTAAAAAGGCTCATTTCAGTCATTTGTAACAACCGCCAGTCTCTATGTGGCTACAGTTTCCGATTGGATAAAAACATACGCGGTAATTAAACGTTAACACATGGCCAGCGAAACTGAATGATTGACTTGAACTTAATCTAGTAAAAAGACCCAAGATACCAACGAAACGACAGACTATGTGACTGTGGGTATAAACGGTATGGGTAAAACAAACGCGGTAAAAACGGTAACACACCAGGTAAACGTCACTCTCCATGTGACTGCATTTTTCCCGGTAAAGAGTAAAAACAAACGCGCGCTTCAGGAACGATGACCTGCACTTTGTCCAGACAGATTAAAGGGTCATGGCTGTAAAGCCCGCTCTGTTCAAAGTTGAACCACGTGATCAAATCACAATTCACAGTACCCAATTAGCAAGACAGTATCCAAATAGAAGAGAAGGGCAGTATCAAATCGGCAAGACAGTATCCAGTATACTACCCGAAGTAGTGGCTCGAAAATGAATAGCAATAAAGGACGCCAAATAAAAACCATATTAAAAGCCGCAAAAAATATACCGAAGACCAAACTTCTGCTTGGAGACTGCTGTTTGCAGACCCATCACTCAAAACATAAAACCCCCAGGTGAGCTGACCTGTTGGCAAACATTGCCCAAACAACTTGTGGACTTTAAACATCAAACATCATGACTCTCAGAAATACAGCTTTTAGCCTTTTAAAATTTATCCAGTTCCTTGAGTAACTGTTATATTGAACATGCCTTGGGTATTAAACAGGACTATATATAACCATATTCTCATTCAATTTTCTTGCCACGGTGGGTAAAGCTGATGTTTACATAACCTCCAAGCAGATGTGGCTACAAGACAGTGTCACACCGTCAAGGCAGCCGCTAGGACAGTGTCCAATTAATAGCATAGTATCCAATTAGGATCACATTTACAAGGCAGCTAGTGTGCTGTTTGCAAAGCCATCACGCAAAAGCTGATAAAACCACCAGGTGGACAGACCTGTTTGCAAACATTGCCCTAACACCCCGTGTACTTCAAAACTCTAACATCGCAAGCAAATCTCTCAGAAGATGTTCTTGAAGACACTGAGCTAGGCTAACCTCCCCCCATAGCAACTATCTGGCACATTGGCGTCATGAGAATGGTGTTGGACAAACACACGCGGCTGCGCCACGTGAGGATCGATGCGATCGGTAAACGTTTGTCACATAATGCAGTCACCAGAAACGGCAGCTAATTAGGTCTGGTCACCGGTACCAGACTTCTTCTCCTTTATTCATCCTACTAAACTAAAGAATACCAACACAAAAATACTCAAGCCTTAGATGTAGATGCCAAGTTGACCAAACAATGACTTTGCTTTGACAAAGTAATGGATCTTTCCGGTCGAACACCGTAAGCCCCGCCCCCTGTTCTATTTCGAACACCTCGGTCAAAATCAGAGCGGGAAGGACCGCGCAGGCCACCGCCACCAGAATGTCCGTTTATAGGGTCGAGTTTTCGGCAGCGAAAAACTCTCTCAGTAGCCCCAAAAAAGGGTCACGCTATCTTCGTTGAAGTACACATCCACAGAGTAAAACTTATTTGAGGAGGGGACAAGGTTAGTTTAATGAGAGCAAAATGTTTTCGCTCAATGCGGACGCGGGATGCGCCGCATAACATCACATGGTGGTCAGACAAGAGTGCCCAGTTGCTGACTCACGCATGTGTCACGCAGAGTATGTTTATCTGTGACAGGTTTTCCACGGCATTTGCTGCATGCATCGCGGCTACAAACAAGCCCAGAAAAAAAGCCAAACTGGAAGAAAACAGCTCGGGTGCTCACGGGGAAGTGCGCAACTTCTAAAGGGCCTTGTAATAAACAATAATGAGAGCTTCATAAACAAATACAAGAATGACAAAACGTCTTTGGTTAACTTGAAATTGCCACCGAAGTCACAAATTCAATTTCACCGGTAAAACATTATGGAGTATTTATCAAGCAGACATCAACTCATAGATTCCCCGCGCTAATTTTGACCAAGGTGTTCGAAATAGGACGGGGGGGGGGGGGGTCGACGTGTTCGATCAGGAAAGGTCAATTGCTGCACTGTTACGGAACAGTGACAATTTTATGACAACTTGCTACTTAGTACACAATACAATACTAGATGTAAGAAGAGCACGTACAAGCCGAACAACACTTACTTGTTGCCTAACCAACAAGTCAGCTTAGGCAGTTTAATAGCAACGATAACTTCCCCCATAGCAACTATCTGATAGATTGACGTCATAAGAATGATGTTGAACAAAAGCATGCGGCTGTGCCATGTGACAATGACGTCGACACTGCCATGTCAAATGTGCGAAGGAGTATACTGTAAGAGCCATACCTACAGTATGGTATGTATTCTCTGCATACCCTCTACAAAGTCTCCTTAGACCATCACGCAAACCAACGTAATTACTGTGCTCAACGTAGTGGGGATGAGAGACTTCGTAGAGGCTACGGAGTTTGCACTTTTGGCCATTCGTAATGTACTGTACATGAAGCCTTCACTAGCAATTAAAAAAAAAACTTATGTTTTATCTAAGGCTCACATTTCAAATTGCGACTTTGCGGTGACAAAGTAATGAATGCATTGGTCTACATTTTTTACTTGACTCTCTTTCATGTCGCGTTTCTGTACATCCTAAAAATGTATGGTACATTACCCAGTACACAATACAATACTATAGATGTAAACAGAGCATGTACTCACGTTTTATGTACAAGAGTCAGAAGGCTTGAAAACTTTGAGAAAACCTCACAAAGTTTTCAGTTCCGTGGTAAAATGCCTCATCAAGGTGGTGTCGAGAATCGTCCATTCAACGACGATATGTACGGGTGACGGTTAAGTCTTTTGTTTTGATCTACAGAGGCAAGAGTCCTGGTCACTGTCCAATACGGAAATCCAATGTCTGCGGAAACCCGCTTGAAACTTACACAGACAAGCAAAATAAGTCCACGACAGTTACAACACAAAGTAGAGCCGGAGGGCTGGTCGCGCGATTCCTCTAGTCTCTAACCCAGACAATACCATAATAAGTCTGGTAGAAAGCGCTTTCCCACACAAAGTAGGGCTGGGGGGCAAGAGTGTCCCCAACAGGCGTCCCTATGTGTAGTTGTACCCCAGGTAACACTAAACTAAGTCCATGAGAAAGCGCGTCCCGCCCGTCCCTGTTCCGTCCGCCGGCCCGGGCCGAAGCCCCGCCGAACTGCCCACAGCGTCAGGACCCGGCTATATAACATGACGCCGTTACCATGGTGAGGAAACTGCCGTTACAATCAAACGTCAATCAAATCGGCGATAAACATCCAGGTAGGTTGGTCCACTTGTTTGCACCGAACGGCAAAAATAACTTGTGGACTTTAGACCGCAAACATCAGAAGACTGTCGGCAGTCTGGACAGAGTTTAAGCCCGATGCTGGAGACCTTCAACTTGTAAAGATTTTCGGATGCATGGGAATTATTCTCTTTCCATGGATTTTTACTACTTTTTAAAGCTTGTGTACTTCGAGGTGGAATGACAATATTTGTAGGATTTTACTTTACTTGACGTGTACATATTCCAACGATCACCGGTCTATCCAATGGTCTGTCTATAAACACGATAGTCTTGCCGGCACCCCCTTTTACTATGGTTACTCAAAGTTTTTGTCCGGTCAAAAATTTAGCTGAACTCTCTGGCGTAGCAGGTGAAGTCTACATTATGACAAAATAAGGCAGGAGGTTCATTCAAAGTTACCTGTCCGGTCAACGTCCGACAGGGCATGTCTGACGTCATACATAAGCCAACCTCAGTACGTGCACCTGATAAATTCTGGCTGTAGTGGAAAGTTCTGAGAAATCAGGGAAGCTTCGGTTGGGGAACTTTTCAATGGCCTCCGAAGAGACACTCACTAACGAAAAGTAGTGGATCCTACTTGAAACGTCTGAACCCTGAAAGTTTTCAAAATATGTCTAGTTCCTTCAGAAACTATTTTCTTGTGTACCTCATTACCTGGCTGTATAACCTTAATTCGTCGACGCATCTAAAGAGAGAATTTTTTTTGCATTTTACTACAACTGTTTGTATTTGTAACCCAGGAAAATTGCGTGATTGAATCAATAATAATTGTTTTATTGCAAATTCTTGCCCGAGGGCTAATTGCAGGAACAGAAGAAACATATGGTATAAAAACATACAATTAGTAATAGAAGTACTGATAACTACTAAGAAACTACTAGTAAAAACTACTGGGCTTGGCTTCTTTTTTGAAGACAGAGGAAGACAAAGGATTCCACTTTTTCTGTAATTTGTGGGTTTTCGGATGTTAAGAGGAGGGTAGTTTTCATTTGTATGTGTGAAAGTTTGGGTAGAATTTGTAGGCTAAGTCAAAGAGTCCATTTAGCTCATTGCTATAGAGGGTACAATTTGAGATAAAATGCGTTTCGTCTTCCACCGTATTCAACGTACAATGTACAATGTTCAACGTACATTCGTTCATACACTTGGAGCTTCTTGTACCGCCCTCTCTCAATTTCGAGAGGGTGTGCACATTCGTAATTTACTTATTGCAGAGCGATTGTGAAAGTCCAGGTATTCTTCCATAGAATATGTTGTTTTAATTTTTTGCAGAACCTTAGCTTACCAGAATCAATATTTAACTTGTGGGAAATAGTTTGTTTATACATATCAGAAATCCTTAACCTTAACATGGTGCATACAGTTTTGATGTCACAAGTAGAGTTACATGAATAGAACAAATAAGAATATCCACTAGAATCTAATATTTCTTCCAAACGTTGTAGCAAGGTTCTTCTCTGACAATGCGCATTTTGTTGAAACAGAAGAGCATCGGCTTGCAACGGATGTCTATTACAATCCATCTAGTACAAGTCGGAGCAAATATGAAATTTATGTAATACGTAGTGAAATATCTATATCTAATAGCAGTCTGCCCAATTCAGCCCTAGATGCTAAATTACTACTATTTCTAAAAACCCCTAATATATTCTTAAAGTAACGAAGGTGAGTAATTTCAACTGGTGAATTGTCATTTATGGCTTCTTTGCCCCAAATTTCGCAGAATCATTGGCTTCATATATACCATAAATATCAAATATTCTCAGTAGACACTTTAGGGATACAGGAACGGGTAAGAGATTTTAAGCTGTACACCGCTTTACGTGCCTTAAATGACAGTTGTTTTTTTAGCCAGGGAAAAGCTGCCTGATGCCGTTATCATCATCATCTTCGCCGCTGTAGTCATCTGTCGACGATGCGGGCCTCCACCGCTCTCCACTGTCTTCTGTCCTGTGTTGTCCTGGTCAGACTATAAACCCCGGTTCGCTGCGCTCACTTGGTGACTTTATTCGGTGGTTATAGCAACTGACAAGGCTTTATCACACCATATTCACCTCGGGCGGGTCATTAACCCTTAAGTATTACACTCGTTTTCGGTTGGGAATGTCATAAACTGATATAATTCTTGAAAATGTGGATCCTATTTGCACAATAATGGCAATAATCTATGATTTGCCAGTCATAAAGATTAACAGCATTTGGCCAAGGTATGGCATCGGGGAACTCTAGTGTTATACTTAGACCAATTGTTACACTATTGTATTGCGAAAGAAAACACGCACAGCTGCCTTCACTGTGACAACAGATAGGAGGGCCACTCAATCTACCTCGCCCGTCACAACCATGCCAAAAGTCCCACCAACTAAGACGCCATCTGGGACGTGCCCGGCAGCAGTCCATTCGAAGATCTTTCACATTTCAGCCTTTGCCCTTACCGTCTTTTTGACGATGAGGGGCACAATCCAGCTTGGCTGGAAGGGTACCTGGCAGACATAGAGGTGGGTGGCATTTTGTTTAATTGTCGTCTTCTTAACTCACGAGTTAGTCTGGTTAATCCAGGTAAATACTGGCTTTTAGAACTCAGATATACAGGAAACCTCGTTAAACATGTTTTCTGTGATGGATATAACACTCAATACTCGTAAATACTAAGGGGTATTGTACTATATCGCCAAGACAATGTATCCAGAACGTTACAAGGGGTTCGTCACCCATGTCCACTGCAGTCTCTTGTCATGTCTTCTTATCATTTATTATTTCTTTAGATTCTATCAGATCAAAAAGAAGTACGAGGCTAGAGAAGAGAAAGTGTCCGAACAGGAATGGTGTACCACTCCAAAAAGTACCTGATGGCAAAAGGCTGGCTCGAGAGCTACGCCAAAAGATTCGGGGACGCCATGCAGCGAGAATGTCCACCTCCCGCAATGCGCCACAAAAGCAGACATCTTCGAAATATATAGAGAAGACCACTGGGAGGACAAGGATGCACTGAAAGAGACTAGATTCATGGAAATATGGAAGAGGGAGTTCCCAAAACTAAAAATACCACAATTAAGTACCAGTGGCACAAGCCACTCACTTATTTTAAGGTACCACATCATGTGGACATATTTGAGACATCACCAGGTCAGGCAAGCGACGCCGAAGCCCCTATAGTCCGAGACTTGCAGGACGAGCCCCCGTTAACGAAGCGTGTCGACAAACACCTGGGAGATCTTTGGAACGACATCTAAGCCTAAGAAGCGCCCGACGTATCGCAGGGAGACAGACACGAGATCCTCTCCGCCACGCCACAATAATTGTCGCAAAAAACGCGTACACAACAAGACGACGCGCAGCGTACACAACAAGACGACGCGCAGCGTACACAACAAGACGACGGGCAGCGTACACAACAAGACGACGGGCAGCGTACACAACAAGACGACGAGCAGCGTACACAACAAGACGACGAGCAGCGTACACAACAAGAAGACGGGCAGCGTACACAAGACGAGCAGCGTACACAACAAGACGACGAGCAGCGTACACAACAAGACGACGGGCAGCGTACACAACAAGACGACGAGCAGCGTACACAACAAGACGACGAGCAGCGTACACAACAAGAAGACGGGCAGCGTACACAACAAGAAGACGGGCAGCGTACACAAGACGAGCAGCGTACACAACAAGACGACGCTCTGCAGAGACGACAGGTAGACGCCTGGCTGTGAGAAGAGGAAGAATTGGAGACACAAAGGTGGGTAGCTAGTATGCAATTGGTAAATCACTTAATGAACATTATATGACTATAGATTGTAAATTGCCATCAGATGGTCAAAGTGATATCTGGTCTACACTTCAGCCTAGGCATATACCTCAAGCTGCTTAAACTCATGGAGGAGGAGATTTATATTGCGTGGCTTGCGTACACACGTACAGCAGCGGTGCTGCATGGTGATGATGAAACGGCAGAAGCCTGCAGCACAGTACAGGACCTATACGAGAGGGAAAAGCTGGCAAGTACACTTAGAAGTCAGGTGCATAAATCTTAGGCTTTGTTAGCATTATTCATGCTACAATGAAGGAGTGCAGATATGAACAATCTGGACATGCTATATCGACACAGACGGATATGACAGTTATGTTGCTCGGCCCCTGATTGGAGGAAAATACATCCTTCAGGTACACAGACTGGCATACTTCGTCAATTCGAACTGACCCACATATCCACGTTAGCCTCAGATATCACAGAAGCTGTGTTTTTATGTTGCTCGGGTTGGTTGGCGAGGAGGTGATAGCCTTCCGGAATGAGGAGCTGGAGAAAGAGCCACCCAAAACCTTGAAAGGACTTCTCACACCATAAGTCCACCAGAGGGAGTACGTCATGCTGCACCAGAGGATGACGATCAACACCCAGTAGAAAAATCAGTGATGGGAGCAGAAGGCATCGATACTTCGATCTTCTCAGCACATTCTACGAGAAGGGCTTCAACATGAGCAGCCGCAGAGGTTGTCGCCCCATCATGGTGATTACAGTGATATAGATTTATGTACCGACTTTCGTTAGGTAAAATTCTGATAGGAAGGTAGAAATAAAGTTAAACAGTTTGTGCGCTATCGTATCGTGAACAATGTGTAGAAAAATATAGAAAAGTGACGCATTCATCTTCTATCTCGTTTGAACAGAATGGACAAAGTCATAGTCTTCCGATCGATGCATTCTCTACACTTAAGTCCACTGATATTACAAATATATCATGATTTTGTTTTATGCAGTCACTGTATTCCGATGAGTAATGAGAATGTCTGGATGAAGGAACCCACGACGCACATGTATAAGACAAGGGAAATCCAAATTATTGTGGTGTGAAGCTTGCAGGCGCTTTGACAAAAGTGGAAAAAAATCTTTTGAAAGGAGCACTTTAAGTATGATCGGGTAATACTGAGTTCCCCGAGGCAGTCTTGGACTATACAAGCTATCACCCACAGCGATCAAAGACAACCTCCTCCGGACAGGCATTCCTCTACAGCTGTGCCGCGGACAGGCATTCCTCTACAGCTGTGCCGGTGACAGGCTTATAATGGTGCTGATAACATGACACCTGCAGACAGATTAGTGGCCACTCGAGATGCAAGACAAATTGATCGGCCAATGAACTTTACTCACCAAAGCGGAAGACCCTGTTCAATCAACTGGCTGCTGGAAACGACAAATCAAGTGGTAGGGTCAAGCCTCTGTGTCCTACACGCTGGACTGCAGGGACAGCAGCACTGCAGAGCATTCTCGACAACTACAGCACCATCATGGACACAATGCAGGAGGTCAACGAGACTACACGGGACGAGTACGGCTTGAAAGCAGGCGGCGTCCTTTTACTCTGTTCGCGCTGCGCCTAAGCCACCACCTCTTTTCTGCGGCAGAGGAAGTCTCTACAAAGGAAAGACTTGAGTGTTCAAGAGTCAGTTACCTGCGTCAATACGCTGATATCTAATCTCCAAGCAGATCATACTGAAAACACTTGGGTATACTTACAAGCGCTGCAAGGTTCATGGAGTTAGTGTGAAACTGAAGGGACACAGGAAGGACTGCCCATGGCAACACTGCAAGTGTCCTGGTTGTTCACTGAGTGGCATACAGGGAAGAACATGCCAGGGATCAGTTTCAACTCAAGCAATCAGAAATCAGTGATGGAGAGCCAACGACCCTGTCGGCAGGTGAGGTGATACAAATCGCCAACGTTAGCCGTGGAGCAACAGCTACCGGCCCTACCAGCATCTCGGGTAAACTCCGCCAGAAGCAGGTGGCGAGGGGCGTGAGGAACAAAGACCTTTACGAGAAGCTGAACAAGTCGATGGAGGAGTACACGCCAGAGAGCCCGGAAATACACCCAATGTTGCACATGAGGAAGGCGATTACCCAAGTTGAGTCCATAAGCAACAACAGGATGATGCAGCGGTCAGAGTAAAGAACGCGATATGTCTCCACCCAACATGTGATCATGTCTTACATCACATAACAACAATGCTGCGGCATCTCGAAGAGTCACATATTGTAAAACATGCTAGTTCTACTCATCATTTCACATCTATGAATGACTTTCTTGCTTGAAAAAAGAGGGAAGAGACAAACAAATTTGTCTACTTCAGTAAGCACCGCAGAGAAACAACAGAGTTTTCTTTTTGGATACAGATTGCGACATGTATTGAGCCTACTGCCCCGTTTGACTTGTGCAAAATGGTATGAACAAGTGGAGCACGCTATTTTGTTCGTCTTAAAAGGATGTTAAACCTCTTTGGTGTACATTTTCACACCCAGGCTCAAACAGCAGCGGCTCCAGTCAAGCAGGGAATTCCTCTTTTGTAATGATAGACCTGCTGTCAGAATGACGCTGTTTGACTACCACCAAACATTCTACAAGCACATGAGACATGCGGTATTTATCGACTTCCACACCCGGCTGACATACAACAAGTTCCGCCTGGCTTGGTACAGTTTTCTGAACCTCTTGGACATCAACTACGACAGTGGATTTCAGTGTCCAGAGTGTGGTCCGGAGCCCAAACTTGACATATGCGATGGAATCGCTCTCAGTTTCGGAAGAGAACTGCTGCCATGGGATCATATGTTGCAGCAAGACGCCAAAGACGGAGAGGTTCAAAACTCTGGCAGATAAGTATGAGACACAAATTTATTTTTGGTCCCTGAATAGACCTGTTTACCTTTCATGTCGAACTCTACACCCTCCACCAGCAACAGCGACATGCCGGCGGGAACACCCCACCTGAGCTGGTGCGCCGCCGGGGGAACATGACCGCCGACAGAAAGTTCCTAGATCTCATACCTCCATGAAATAGAGTGTTGATATGCATAACTTACATTTAATTTACTATACATGTCTGAAAAGCTTGAATTTCCTTTCTTTAAAATTGGTTTATCTAAATTGGTTTTATCTAACCCTCTTTTTTCAGGGTCCCTTAGATTAAACAAAATGGAACCGGTTCGATACATCCCTTTCTGCCTTCTCAGTGTTATTATGGTTTTGCAAATCATTACCTTGAATCTTAATGGAATGAAAGATGAAACCATAAGAAGAGGAATTTACAGGTACTTGAAAGAACTGAAAGTGGATATAATTTGTTTACAAGATTGTCATGTCGATAGTAGCAAAGATCAACAGGCTTGGACCAAACAGTGGGGGGGGGGATGCTATTTGGACTGCCATAATAACACTGTTAAAGACCAGAATGGAAGAGTTAATATCTTGTGACATTTATAAAGGAAAGAATAAGTTTAAATTGTGTAATGTATGAAACTGCACCTGTAAAAGGAGCAGAAAGGAGAAATTTCTTGAAATAACTTTTTAGTGTATTTGCAGGGTAGCAACAGGACAAAGTTAATAACTTGTGACGACTTTAGTTTTGTGGAGAAACAGTTTCATGATGAAAAGGGGGGGAAGCTCGGTCAATGGTGCTGTTGGAAGGGAAGAGATGGTTACTATATTAGTATTGATTTCCTTGAACAAAGCAATGTGGAAAATTACACATCTTCATTCACCTGTTAATCCCAATGGAAGTTTTGTACATTAATAATGAAACTTCAGACTATATGTTTTCTACATTCAGTGGCAGTCCTATCAGAGGCTATAATCAGAGGCTGAAATATAAGTTGAAATGGAGCTTAAGCTAAAGCTTGTATAATGTTTAATTTACAGGGGTACATCATTCCGTGAAGACTACCTCAAGGTACCCAGCATCAGGAGTGTACTGAGCTGTCCTGTCCTGATGCTGACCGCTACAGCAACAGAGGCAATGGTGGATGACATCATGACTAATCTACATCTTTCAAATGTGGAGAGTGACTGTGCTACCAAACAGGTACACAATCATTATGCTAAGATGTAACAAGGCTGTAAGAATTGTTACATAGCATAATATTTAAATTTATATATATATATGATTCACTGGGGACCATTAAAAGAGATCCTGTCTTACTGGCAATAGGTGGGGAGATGTGCGCGTGATGGCCAGACTGGGCATATAAATATATAAATATGTAAACAAGGAGGTTAATACAATACTTGATATAAACAATAGTTGTGTACCCATATTTAAATCTCCCCCATTTCAATAATTGTATAATCCAAAGGCTCACAAGGGCTCATGGGTAGCAGGAGTTTTTATTCAACCTTGACTGAGTCTCCTAGGCAATGTAAAATGATGTTAACCTTTTTGAGTGATGTATTTTGTAATTTCACGTTTCTCATTGATTAGGAAAATTATGTCTGCATTTGCTTTTAGATAATCCTCTACTTTATCCAAATAAACTAGTATAATGATAATAATAAAAAAATAATGTTTATTTCCACTCAGCTTAAGTTTGAAATTCCCATCATTTCCTTATTGTTGATCTTATTTCTATTTATTTTTTTCAGGTGAAGCTCAGTTTCTTGGTTGTTGGACATACTCACGAAGATGTAGATCAGTTTTTCAGCAGGATTTCTACCACTCTAAAAAGATCTGAGGCAACCACTCTACTGGAGCTGATCCATACAATTGAAAAATCATATACTCCATCACCCGAGGCCTTTCATATCAAGCATGTGGCTGACTACAAAGAGTGGCTGTCTGATGAACTGGAAACATCTCTGGCCACTCTGTCCCCCACTGCTTTAGGTTCACTATGCAGTCAGGTGCAAAACATCCAACAATCCAGTACAAGGACTACAGTTCTGATAAAAACTGTTAGGACACTGTGGGTACAACAGCAGCCCTCCTCCTGTCAACACCAACAAAACCACTGTCGTTTGTCCAGCCATCAAACGGTTGGACGAAGTAAAATCCAGCATCGAACGGGCAAAAGAACTGGCAAGACTAACAAGTGAGCAGTTCCAAATTAAACTGGAATTCCCAAATTTAACCGAAGGGTGTTATTTAGGTTTTTAGCATTGTTATCACACCAACCATGTCACTGATGGTAGACCAGACTGAACAATGTGTCCAACTAGGTGTCTGGAATCAAAGACCCACCCTGGTTATTCTTGGCACCAAAGGTCAACCTCATCAGTGGTATGACCGTCGACTACATGCACGGTATCCTCCTGCGTATAACAAAGGGTCTCATGAGCCTGTGGTTCAAGTCGGACAGAAAGGAAGGGTACTACTGCGGGCACCACCTGCAGGAAATTGATCACATCCTACTTGGTTTGAGACCACATCGTTACCCTAGGGGAATGGTTTTTAAAAGATGGTTTTGTATTGGATTTTTGTTTCATGACTGTGTCTATTTCGGCCGACATCAGCACTTCATTTTAGTTGACAAGCACGCAGTACCTTACATTAACTGGTATGGCAAGGCAGTACGGGAAGAGGAAAAGCTGTGGACAGCTGACCTCTCCATCTCCAGTGAGTTCTTTCATAAATGTATATCCACCTTTTAGGAAACCATTGGTCCATGCCACTGAAGAAAGCACTCTGTATATTTTGTATTATCATGACTCAGACATGTGCTAGATGAACATCCATCTGCTCTGTAATAAAATCTCTTGACCCGAGTTTTAAGGTCGCATGTGGACGTCGTACGGTGCCCCATAACAGTGAACAGCGGAGGGATTCAAAATGGCGGCGCGTGGGTAGAGACGTGTTGTTGTGAGGCTCAAACGTTTTGGCATATTCCGCCGTCTTTTCGCTCCGAAACACTATTATTCCGCTATCTACGAACTGCTGTGTCACCCGTTACCTGTCTGGATGCGGAAGCGAGCAACAAAACGAGCGAGGAAGAGCAGCGCTGAGCAAACAAGTCCACGTACGCAGCTCGAAGTGCAGGAGAAGTGCCCCCCTCCCACACCTCTGAAGATGGCGGGTGGTGCGGACCTGAATCTTGACAGTATCGCGCCTGAGTTACGACCCCTGGTGCAGCTGCTAGCAACTGAAAGTAAGTCACTACATGCGGAAGTGATGGCTGAGTTTAAGTCTGTCCGAGTGGAGTTGTCTGAGCAGATACGGGCCGTGAATTCTAAGCTGGAAAACTTGGGTGCTGAGGTGAATGGATTGCGTGAGTCTGTCAGCTACCAGAGTAAAGAGATTGAGGAGCTGCAGCAAGCTTTGCAACGTGAAAAACGTGAGCGGATCAGGGCTATACTGATTTCGGAGAGATACTCTATGAAGTCAGATATTATAATCCGCGGCCTAGCGTATCACAAAGAAGAGTCCCCGGATCAAGTTGTCCTCAGTTTCCTGTCACGCCATCTTGGTATCAGCGTAGTTCCTCTCTTGGTGGCAGTACACCGGCTGTCTCGTCCTACAGAGAGTCAACCCAATTCTGCCATGCTGGTGCGACTGGTGAGTCTACAACACAGGGAACTGATCCTCGCCACATGGAAGAAGCTACACGCAGACAAGAAGAAGGGGTATGCGGTACACGAACACTTGCCACGTCCACTCCAGCAAGCAAGAGCCAAACTGATGGCAGACAGAGACACTGAGATTGACAAGGCTAAGTCAGAGAACAAGGAGGCCAGAGTCTTCATCAGAGTACCACCAAAGGACACTAGTGCAATCCTTGTAGTCAATGGGAAAACTCTGAAAACAGTGGACGCAGTAGATCTTGTATTTTCGTGAATAATAACAGTATAGATTTATATCATGTATGTATCCTATTATGTATTTTTGTACCCAGTGATATTTGAAATCTGCAGTATACTGTAAGAAAATGTGTGGCATATTGTCCCTGGCAGGAACAGATGTATACTGTCCCCGGAAGTAACAGATTTAATGATGCACTGTGTACAGCTCAGGAGTTATTGTGGCATGTGACATGTATATTTGATTGATACCATGGATATTAAATGACTGAAATACAAATATTTTCTGTATTTATTGTTAAATTAAGAAAAAGATGTTACTGGCACTCTATAATGGTAGGCATATACTGATGAGAAGTTTATTTTTCATTCTGTTTATTTATCATTTGGTATGATTTTGAATCCTATTATGTTTCTGTTACTTTTTGTTTGAACAGATAGTCACCCCTGAACTATGATTAAGGGGAAGCCCTTTCAGCACATGATTTTGTTTTCTGTTACCTTTATAATTTGATTTGGTTGTTGTATAATTTACTGTGCTGATAAGGGAAATGAGCAACAAGTTCTTCAAGCTTGCTTTACTATTATGATATTTTGTTATGTCTACAATGGTAGGCATATATTAATGAGAAGTTCATTTTTTTTTCACTCTGTTTATCATTTGGTATGATTTTGAATTTTGATTCCTATTATGTTTCTGTTACTTTTTGTTTGAACAGATATTCACCCCTGAATTATGATTAAGGGGAAGCCCTTTCAGCACATGATTTTGTATTCTGTTTTCCTTTATAATTTGATTTTGGTTGTTGTATAATTTATTGTGCTGCTTGTGCTGAAAAGGGAAATGATCAACAAGTTCTTCAAGCTTGCTTTATTGTTATGGTATTTTGTTATATTATGTTTCTGTTATATTTTCCTTCTTGCGGAATACTGTAAATGAATGATACAGTTCAGAGGAGCCACACAGTGCCCCACATGAATGGCGCGGCCTTTATGTTTTTGTTTTGGTTCTGAGAACCTAGTGATGTTGTATTTAGTTTATGTAGTGAACCATCCCGATACAGATGTTATTTTCCTTTTGAGTTATACTGATTACTTCTGTTCAGTTTGTTTTATTTTCATTAGTCAAAGAGATATTATGATTCCATCACCCCCACCTTACCCAGATGACTTCTGCAGTTTTCCAACCTTACCAGACCAGGGGTGGGAAAGAATTCATACGAATTTTACGGAATACATACGAATTTTACAGAATTCATACGAATTTTATGGAATTCATACGATCCACTACTCGGAAATATACGAATTTTATGGAATACATACGATCCATTACCAGAAACATACGATTTTTACGGAATACATACGATCCATTACACGGAAACATACCATCCTTACTAATTTGGTGACCTGCGCCTGGATCACGTGACCTCCGCGGCAAATTCAAGATGGCGGACTCTAGCGAAGGTTTGTGTATTTTCATTTCTCCGTAGAATATCTTGGTTTTAAGGACATCACCCTGCCTTCGCACAGCTTGATTCGGTAAATCTGAGTAAATACATCTGAAGACATTAACCGTTTATCGTTTACTTCCTCCCGTCTTTGCTGTGAATAAATCAACCGAGTTATTTCACGCATACATAAGTATATGTAGAGACAAAACCACACGGTAAATGATGATTAGTATTAGTACAACAGTTGCATCTGTTAACAGTGTTTGAATTTGTTCCAGGTGCCAGGTGACATCACCATCGACTTGAGTATCTTCTTGATAAGAATAGAGACAGTACAGTAGAATAGAGTATTATTATTATATACATTATATATTCTAATGCAAAGTGCTAGAAATCTATATACTACCTATCATCTACTGTTAGTTACCCTTTGTTCTCTCTTTTTGAAACATTTGGATATATAATTAATTACATACTTTACATTCGTTCTTGCATGACATCAAGTGTTTAAACTTGTCCTGCTTTGACATTTCTTACATATCTTGTCAAATTGTCATTTAAAGTACCGAATAGCTCTTGTCGTTCATCTTTATATAATGTACAGTCAAGTAGAAAGTGTATCTCGTTTTCAACATATAATTGATTACAGAATTCGCACGTTCTATCTCTCAGAGGGGTACGGCTATGCCTGCCCGATTCTATACGTAAGGGATTATCACTAGTGCGAAGTTTACACATGGCTCTGCAATGCTTAAATATGTTTCTCTTTCCTAAATATATTTGAATGAAGAATAAATTTAAGAATTTTGGAAATAATGGAAAGAAATTGATAGAAAAAATTGACTGTCCCCCGTCAGCTCCTGTAATAAGTTTTTCCATGAAATAAAGGATTTCTGACACTGTGTAGTAGTATTTCGGCATCTGAATCTTTGTGGCAGATATAGATTCTTATCGAGTTAGTTGGGTTAGGCGCAAGAAGTCGTTCGGCGTAATGTATCCAACTGCCGCCGATTCTGGCTAAACACATAAAGAAATTGGGGTTGTCCAGATGATGCGATCTATTGAGTTAATCTTAGAAACAATCAGTAAGACTATAATGGTGATATAACAATTGTAAGTAATTTTATATATTTTACAAACATATTAGCATCAGGTATGTAAATAAATATGCAGACTGGTCTATCACAGTGTGAAAAAGGGTCGTCATATTGGAAATTTAACAAATAAGCAACAAAGTGAACGAGATTTAAAACCTGGAGAACATATGTTCGTTACGTGTATATGGATGGTCTCATATTTTGCTTCCCATCTTACATATATGTAACCTTATGTAACCCCCAGGAGCGGCACCACATGCCCCGCGGCCAGTTACAGCCTCCTCGAGTGTAATACCTTTAGGATTGCAGGTCTTTGTTTTTAAGTATTTAACTACCGTCCGTCCTGGACGGTTGAGTAATGTTAACGTGATGCCATATCGTAACGAAACGTTTTTTTAAGTATTCAACCACCAACTAGATGCATGGTTTAAATATCAGTATAGGCTCCCACAAGTGCGGCAATTGTTAAACAGCTTTAATTCATGAATAGCAACATTCTTATTGATTGAGCACATGTCTACATTAGCACTTTCATAAAGAGGAATATTGTTTTTATGAATGATATTTTAAATAGGGTAGGCACTATGATGGCATTTGAAGAATTTTCAATACAATATGGCACTATTTGTGCTTGTTTTGGATATATGCAGTTGATTTCTGCCATTCCTCAAAAATGGAAATCCATTTTATACTGGACTCAAGGTCTGGTAACTTTCCAGAAACATAAATTAAAGCAGTCTAGTGACGTGGCAGTATGTCATCACATACACCTTTAATGAAAACTTCCCTTATAATACCAATACTTATTTTATCTTTGTGCATCTGTTTACAGCTATGGAGCTCCTAGAAAAGATCAACAACAGCGATGTGGAGCCAAGGGAAGAGCTGGATGTGGTGGAAAGCCTGGTTGGCAAGAAGAGAATGAAGGGCCATACACTACCAGGTTAAGTGGCAGGGCTACCCACCAGAGTTTAACACATGGGAACCATACAAAAATCTGGTTAAGTGGCTGGGCAAGTCAACAATACAGGAACTTGCGAAGAACATTGTTGCAAGTTGTTCTTGTAGCTCGTAATGAACAGGCCGCACACTGGACTTTAGTGGAGCTTCATACTTTATTGTCCTGTCTCTAAGGACTCTTAGCACCAGAGTGAGGTTCTTGAGCTTGAGTTGGACTATTCTAGACTACTAAATGTAAGATAGGGGTGTTCTGTAAGAGGACTGGCCTACGTCTAAGATAGGGTGGTTCACAGTATGGTTTTTCATGACATACCTTTCCTCACACAGGAGAATCGACAAGGTCAATCTGAATAATAATAATAATAATAAACAGTTGAGCCCACAGATAGCATAGGTATTGTTGTACATGTATTATATCAAAGTTAGAGAAAATGATACCAATTGGAATAAAGTAGCTGTTTGAACCTCAGAAGACAAACTCTGGTTGACAACAGAAATACAATAGGCAGTTTTTATCATCACTAGGTGACAACAGGTGTTAAAATTTACAAGCTACATTACTTCTTTTTCACTCATACATCAGATCTGTGGTTATCCGTGTTTTTTTTTAACAATGACAACTTACAGCTCAGTAACTTCTACAGTCTGCAGTCATTGATCTGATAAAACAACTTACAGTTTTGTTTTCTGAATAAACAATGGTGTGTAACTTTTGTTTTGATGTATCAAACCATGTATAAAGCATTGTCACTATACATGACATGCATCAATTGATGATAAAAGAACGTAAGGTCAGTATGATGTCCTTGAAAAAGGTGACCTTGACAAAGGACACCTGTGTCACCATACCACTGTGATAGAAAAGCAGAAGAGATAAGGGCCACACAAATATTACTTGCAGTGATATTTACCTATGTACCTCGGTCGATCCGAAATAACCAGGTATATTTATTTATTTACTTTATTATATATATATATATATATATATATTTTTTTTTTTAACAGTCTTAGCCCAGGCACACAACACAAATGAGGGAGTACAAAGATGACACAAGAAAGATCGTGAAGTTCATCTCTGTTCCAGGTCAGCTCGTCCACTGTCCATTCAACCCCGCACACGTTGTCAAATGCTGCAAGGTGGAGAACCACTTCAAAAAATGCAGCAAGGTTAGTGGGAATATCGACGAGACAGCCTTGACAGACTGGAGAGACTAGGCCAGCAGGAGCAGAATTCTGGGTGTAAGGATCCTGTGCCCACTGCAACCCTACAATTTATCCTCATTTATATTAATGATATGGTGGATGACCTGTCAACCCAACCTTTTCTTTTTGCGGACGATAGTTCGCTAATTGATGTTGTTGACAACCACATTGTCACATCTTTGAGGCTTAATTCTGATCTCCATAAAATTTTATCATGGGAAAACAAATGGTTAATGGAGCTTAATTAATCTAAATCTAAAGAACTTTGCTTTTCAAGAAAACGTACACGTCCTATTCACCCACCTCTTTTCCTTGGCAATTCTTGTATTCAATCCGTACAACAGCATGAGCATATTGGGGTTACTTTAGCCTCCACCATGTCATGGACCATTCATGTTACTCAGATTATTGCAAAGGTTTGTACAAGGACTGTTTCAGGCGGATCCGTGACTGGCTGTCGTACGCCCCCTCTCCAAAACTTACGTTGGCCTCACAAAATATAAGATAATTCCACTGCGACGTCTTTATTAACCCCGTTTTGCCATGCAGGGTACGAGACAAATTCATGTTTTCGTTATGCTACACTTGTGCCGTAAATCAGCAGCAGATATATAAATATAGGGCTGTAGAAAAGTGATTGAAATCTAATAACTTTCTTTTAATCCTGCAGTGCCTGACTGAACGCCGGAATTCGGGTCAGGGCCGGGACCAAAGTCAGGCTAGAACTGATCTGGCACCATGCCTCAGGAGTAGATTGCTGGGTTTCTGTCTACATGAAGAAGGTAGGTCCGCCTTTATTGTACATTCAGAAAAAAGGAAATACTTTGGCCAAGAACCAGAGACGTCCGAGCGAATGTGAGCGGTGAGCCGGCGCCAGACCACAGAAGTTGGGGCGGAGTTAGCCCGGTAGTGTTAATTCATAAAAATGACTACTATTGACACAACAAAAATACAGCGACTTTCGTAATGTAGGGAGACATACGTAACTAACAAATTTATGCCATACTTGCCATATATTTATAAAAGCATAGGGCACAGACTTGGCTATGATAGACAGATTGTTCAACTACACCAAGAAGTAACTTTTCAGTGTTATTAGTCTGTCGCTTTGTTGATAAATATTGAATGGATCTCAGTAATCAATGAATTGCTTTGTATCTTGTATGTTGTGTGCAGGAGTAGCTGGAATGCAGAAGCCGATCAGGCAGGAGTTGCAAGTTCGGCATACACCCGAGGCAGAACAAAGGAGTGTTCACACCTATAACAGCAGTGTCATTGCATTGATACGCCCTTAAGATGGTTAAACTTTAAGAATATTTCGACTTCAAGCTGTATCATCATATTGAGACACCCTTATAATAGTTCAACTTTATCAATACACCCTTAAGATAGTTCAAATTGCACTTTACAGGTACTGAATGCATGCAGCAGTTGGCAAACCTCAGCCTATTAAGGGACAGTCCATGGCGCTGTACTGTAAAGCTGGACGACGTCATCAGCTTAAGACCGACCTACTGGCTGACCAGTGGGATTGTGGCTATTGACTGACCAGTGGGATTGTGGAGTTTTATGGAAGGTCAGTTTTTTGTTGTTCTAAGCAGCCATTATTGTTTACTACTTACGTTTAAGCGTAACACTGTAATACATATTAAATGACTTTCTGGTATAGATGAGGACGAAGGAATAGAGGATTGCAGAGTGTTGCAGGTCTATATTATCTACGATTAATAATTGTCTCAGCTTTTAATATTAGGTTACATATATCCTTGTCCAATTAATCCAAGTGCATCTCTCCAAAAAAAAAAAGGAACAGTTGGCTCATAATATTTTTTCTGGCTGAGCTGTCCAATGCAAGTTCTTACAAGCAATTATTGTTTTATCTATGCTGAAGTCTGTGTGAAACAAATTGTGCTATGGTTTGTCCTTTCCTGAGACCAGTTCAAAGATTAGACTCAGCAAATGGCCAAATTAGTCTGCTATTTAAACATGGTAAAAAAAACTTGCACAGACTAGTCATTAGTATTTGCTCAATTTAGATACAAAGTTACAGTGTTGAATAACCGACTACACCATGCAAAGTGAATCTAGCAATATGGTTCATGGTGTCATATCAATGGCCATCACTATCAGGCTAAATCATCATGTTGTATTGCAGGCACATACCCAGGGGACAAACCGCATGGGAATTCACATGACCCGGATTCAGCAGATGTGCGGTGTCGAGGTGAAACAATGGAGAAAATCGGTAAGTTTACCTATGAAGTGAATCAGGTTAATTTTGTTTTGTAAATTGCATGGCTCAAACCAATGTTTATTTGAGGTAACCACACTGTAGGAATATCACATATGTACCTACAGTTTTCAATTGCACTCTGCACAAAATAATTCATACCAATACATAGTGCAGTTGTGATCAATACCAATATTAAAAGCACTGACTGCTCTCCACTGTACTGGTTCGAGTTTTCCGACTGTGCACAGGTGAGTCCCGGATGCCACACTGGTGCACGGTACTCCAACACTTTGTATGGTGATGAGATCTTCAATGGAAAGATTGAAATAAGATTGATAGTTTCTTGTTTAACATACAGTAAACCGTACATCTCTAATTATGGCCTATGTTGTTGTTATCACTTAAGGTACTGCTGCCTGTGATGTTATACCGAGCATAGCATTTCGGAGGCAGGAAGAGGAACTGCCACTAGCAGTACAGCCAGCAAACGTCAAAACAAGTCAACAAGCGGTACAGGGAGGCTAAGAAGAGGAGAGGCGGAATGTCAGCGTCCGGGAACAACGTTGCTGACCACCAGAGGAGGACGTGGTTGCGTTCTGGCAGGGAAATGGTGATGATCTCCCACCTCTCAGAAGATGTGCCCGGATGTACCTTATTGTACCAGGTACAAGCGTTCCCAGCGAAGAGTGTTTAGCACTGGGGTGACATAGTCTTAGCAGAAAGGGCACGGTTGGATCCGGACTGTGTCAATATGCTCCTCTTCTTAAACACTTAGTTAACTGAGATAAGTACACATAGACTGACCAGTTCTGAGCAGATGGTTTTGTAATCTAAAG
>NW_017803841.1:147310-147978 GCF_001625305.1 Branchiostoma belcheri | reverse complement strand
GTCTGCCACCTCTTCAAGGTGCCAAACAGCACTGTCGGTGTCACAGTTCCTGACTGTTCGGCGATGGAGACATTAGTAAATGCAACGGCAAGCAAATTAAAGCCAATGAAAAAGACACAAAGTAACCAAAATGACCAGTTACTTGTAACAGAAGATGGGATCTGGCTAAAGTACATACCAGGGACCAAAAACCCATTCATCCTAAGGGATTTTAAGGAGTTCAGAGTACCCCGTACAGCAAGCTTCATCTATACATCATTGACCGGGCTGAGTATCTAAAGTTTCAGAGGTCTAAACCAAGACAGGAAAGAGATGAACATTGGAGAGAGGCTCAGCTGGACCAAGGCATTAAAGAGACAAGATCTGAGCTGGTGTTAGACAAGTCTGAGTCTGAGGACATTGAATGTCTGACAACTCCGGATGCCGATTCTGAGGTAATACTGACCGGCATTGGGCCTCGGGAAAGCACACCATATGATAATGTTAATGATACAACATTACCATTGATACAGGACGACAATGTAAACAGCAAGAAGAGGAGCTGTTCTGATTACCGTGCTCTGGATATTTCAACTGTGCAAAGACAACGGAATCGCCACGGCAGGCGACTGTTCTCATGTTCAGGCCACTAAGGGGCTTGCGAGAGAAGGAGATGTACAAAGTGACTG
>NW_017803841.1:134179-147290 GCF_001625305.1 Branchiostoma belcheri | reverse complement strand
TTTTTCATTATATCCTATATCCTTTTAATGTTTGTTTTCCAGTACACTCAGATCATTCAGAATGCTAGGGAGTACCGATTGGTTGCGCTTTTAAGTAAGCGTTGCTGGAACAAAGTGCTCTGGATATTTCAACTGTGCACAGACAACGGAATCGCCACGGCAGGCGACTGTTCTCATGTTCAGGCCACTAAGGGGCTTGCGAGAGAAGGAGATGTACAAAGTGCTGTCAAAGTATGCGGACACTCCCATTGGCACAGCAAAGGATGTGAAAACGGTGATTGCTGAGGCTGAAGAAGAACTGGTAAGCCACCCTCCAATCCAGTTATTTAACTAGGTTTTAACTTTCACTGTCTAAATGTGCACATAACATATACAACATTTTGCGTCTTTTAATACTGTCTTATAATAAGTCTTCTTCAAGAATGTATATTCAATGCCTTACAGTATGTTCTTACATTGATGTCTCTTGTAGTAGTATCAATGTACTGCTTCACTCTAAGTTCTGATTTTAATTTCTTTAAGGAAAAGGACCGCCTGTCATTGCCACCAATGGATCACAAGGAGATGAAGGCACGGCTGGAGGCCTTCCAATGAGAAGGGATGACTCCTGAGGTAGGACATCCTGGTGGAATCTATAATGATTACTTTTTAAGTACATTTGACCAGATTGTGCAATATTCCAGAATGATTTGATTTCCAACGGACAACTGAAGTGAATGAAACAGACCTTTAGTAGCAACCGTTTAGTTACCTGAATGATCTGCTACAAGCCAATCAATTAACTATTTCCTCTTTCAGACTGTGTCACAAATACACAGTCTGAAAATTATGCCAAAAGGACCTGGACAGAGCTAAGCTCAGACGCCACCTCTCCGTGCTCCCTGACGTGATAGAGCAGGCTCTTCCCGAGGTGAAGAAGGTTACCAGCACCAGAAAGATCTGCTCTGCTATGGTGACATCTTTACATCGCACTACCTTCTCCCAAACTCCTCAGACTGTACCTGACCATTCCGATCACCTCGACATCTGCTGACATACCTCCGCTCCTCCATGACAGAACAGAGACTGAACAACTGCATGCTGCTACATGTCCACAAGGACGTTGTGGACACTTTGGACTTGCGTGCCATCGCGGCAGACTTTGTCTCCCTCAATGAGGACAGGATGCGCTACTTTGGGAAGTCACCCGATACAAGCACCATTTTCACTTATAATAAGTGGTGGAACATGGTGGACACCATGTTCCACTTATAAGTGGGCCAGGAGACGTCTCCTGGCTCATGAGAGACACCATTTCCACTTACTTCTGGCTAGGAGAGATGGGTATATGGTGTATGTATGAAGTATTGAATGAACAATTTCAACATGTACAGAGTATCGGTCTTTCGTTCGACCAAACCTTTCTTCTGTTAATGGTTTTACTTTGATTTGTGTACATTAGTATGTGTTTAGTTTTTTTTTTCTTTTTGCCCTGCAGCATTTACACATATGTCATGCATGCTCATTTAGATTATGACTAAGACAATTGAAGTGATGGAAGAGACGATCCATATCTACTGTATGTGTTTCTAGGGCTACTTGATGTCAATCACTGCAACGTTTGACGTAAGTATACCATACTTACCAACGCTCTGCATGTCGGGATCGTGTAGCACATGTACCGCCATCTTGAAATCTTGTAATTTATTTTTCTGACCTGCTCCAAAATTTATATTTTTGCTGACCCAACACCGTATTTTGAGGTACAATCGTTTTTCAAGACACATATATGTATTTGGATCCTTTGATTATTCTAATCTAGGCCACACCAATTTAATTTGTTGGTTCTCGGATTTTTTCAGAAAAAATATTAAGCGACAGGGCGAAAAAAATAAAAATAAAAACAGATCTAGGCATCCTATTATACTAAATTTATAGCCCCAAATGCTACGATAGGAGGTATGAAGTAAACACAAAAGGCTGGTTCAAAATTTAAACAATGAATTTTGAACTTCTAATGATACCACTGCATTGAAAGATGGAATAACTGTAATGACTAGGAAGAAAAGGACTGTTTTCAACTGTTCAGGGCAAAATATGAGCATTTTGCAGTTGATTCTGAATTTTTTTTTTTCAAATCAGGAAAAAAATGAAGAGGCGAATCCGAGAACCAACAAATTAAATTGGTGTGGCCCTAGTAGGAAAAGCCCGCGCACCCTTACATTTGTAGGTTATTTTTTCACGTTACGGGTTAAACATATTTCTAATAAACAGTTATTTGTTAGTTTTCGAAAACGTGGTGAGTTGTCTAGTCTGATGTTAAGAACATTTGAGGAACATGTTAGTAGAACGCTATCGTCATAACAGAAACGTACTATTATACTAGAAAGATCGTCCACCGCTCGTGCTATGTAGACGAGCACGAAGACATAAAATTATATTGGCAATAGAAAGCGAATATCCGAAAGATAACATCACTTCAGTGGTCTAAATTATGTACCCTCTTTTCTTTCAGAAGCAAATTTTCGAACATTTATGACACAATTGGATGGGCTCATAAGGGATTGTGACAGAAGAAATGAGACAACGGACTTGATGGAAATAAACATTTTCACTAGCGAAAGGATATTTATTCTCGGCACGAAGGCGACAAAACTAAAGACAGCGTGCCATAATCTGCCACCAGATGACGAGTTTAGGGTAGGAATTTCCGATGTGGCAACAGAACTCCGCAGCCTTCTCAAATCATGGAATAAAAAACGAGGACATGCACTTCCGAAGTCAACACACACAGAAATCTTTTCACCTGCTGGAGACGTGAGACTGGCAGAAGGACCGGGAAGGCCACGTAAGGACATACCAATTGAAGAGGTATTACATGAAATCATTCACCTTGGTTATACAATAACAGATGTGGCGAAGAAATACCAAGTTGACAGATCTACAATATACAGGCGCTTAAAACACATTGGCATTGACATCCATGAAGAGCGCTATTGTGATATATCCCAACAACAAATCGAGGATATTGTACGAAGAGCACGGCGCGACCACGAGTTCAAAGAAATGGGCCAGAAGGTCATGCTCGGCCACTTGAGGTGAGTTTTACCTTCTCTGTACATGTGTCACGCTAGCCTGGATGCCAGACCCATAACACTATACTAGTGTGCATATGGGTCTGGCATCCAGGCTAGTGCCACGCCGCATACATACTAGTGCATCACCCTTATCAGCCTTATTGACTCGGCCTCAACTGTGTGTCAATACCAATTCACCTTTCTTATTATAACAGAGATTTCTCTACTATTGTACGCGCCAAGCAATGAAATTTACCCTAGGATCTGCTTGGAGATAAGGCGTGATGAACAAAGGGCTTGGACGGCAACAACTTGTGACAGCAGACAAGGGTTCCCTCGCTTATAAAACGCCAGGGCCTGCATGGCACACAGGCCACGATGGTCAAATTTGGGCCCAAATATTCCAACCTTTTAATCGAACCGAATCATGTTCGATATGACGTCATTCGAATCGAACCATGTTCGATATGACGTCAATCGAACCGAACGTTCGTTCGATCCCGGGTCACCCGCGGTCATGTACGGTGAACCGCGGCTTCAAGCCCGTTTTTACACAGTAAAAAAAAAACAAGTTTTTCACAAATATAAACCGATTTTGGGACAGTACATCTATGCCCTGTTTTATAGTTGATATGTTACATGTAACGAAGCTACTGCCGTCATCGTGTGTGACCTTGACGATCGTAATTGTTGTTTACTGGGATATAAGTTACCTCCTACCAGAGGTCGGTATGGAGTATAACGATAAAGTACAAAAAATCTGCATTTAATAGCAAAATTACTGAAATTGTTGAACCAATACATGCACTGTGATGTACAAAATGTATCTTCAAGTGAGAAATAAGATAGACTTTAATGCAATAACTGTCATTATTGGTGACTGTCCTTATCACCAATTGTTTATGAAGTGTCACAGTACAAAAGTAATGGCCATGTGACAGTCTGCATTCCCATTGAAAAATGGTGATGAAATGGTGATGAAATGTGAGTTAATATCTTAAAATGTCTCTAAGATACATATCACAAAGCAATGATTAACTGAAATTAAAACAGTATAGTCATTTGGTATTATACATACATGTACATGCATGCACAATATAAGCAAAGTCCCATGATGCACTTATATGTCTTACCCATAAACTGAAATGATGGTCACCATGGTCGATTGCAGGTAAGCAGATACCGCTCTACTGATCTTCCCTCCTGATCTTCAGATTTTGTTATATTCATTCCTGCATGTGTCAAGACTTACATGTAGTTGTGAATTATCATTTAGATGCAATTAAGTGAATTTTGCTAATTTTGTTTTATATCAATTATTCTCAGGACGATCTTCCACAAGGGCAAAAGAGCAACATACACAACAGCTGATGCAAGGAAGATGGCAAAGACCACAAAAAAAGCACTGCAAGATCATGCACCTCATATCCTTCTAAACCATGTTTTCCTTGTGTAGAAGATTCCCAGACATCAGTATGAAAATTGATTAATGAAAATGCAGTAGATATATGTTGTATCCCCTTCTTTATGATTTGTTCGCAATCGATATCATTGAACACTGTCACACATTTTTGTAATTTTTTTGTTAACGGGGTTGCCCTATATAACATTGAGCGCTTTTTCATGCACTCAAAGTCTTCAGATAGTGATCAGGTTTTGATGAATGAATTTTGAAAATATTCATTTAAAGAAGATACTTGGACAAGAGATGCATTCATACTGTCCACGAGCCCCTCACGCTCCGCGTTACAAGCGGCGAATGCCGTAAAATCTTTTCCTAAATTTACCTTGAAGTTGGTGAATGTGTGGTACGCTAGACAATGTGTCCTAACTTCCCATGCTTCATGCAGGGCTACATGGAAATTGTAGTTTGGCACTCAGCAGCTACAGTGTCATGTATCATTCTGCATTGGTTGTTACTCATCAGTCATAATCCTTTATTTGTTCGAAGTTTTAGTGTGGTCCACCGTAAAGATTAGTGTGGTCCACCTGAAAGATGCAAAAAGTTCCTTACAAAATCCGTCATCGCATCTGAGAAAAATACGATTTTCGGATTTGTCCGCATCCAAAACAGTCTGGATTCAGGGATCCGAAATTCCGGATACGTAACAAATGCGAGCCGTATCTGCCAGGATCCTTATAGGATGCGGCGAAATAAAGGCCTGGATATGGGTGTATCCGTACCTGTTTCGTCCAGTGATTAGCGTCAAATAAGTTGGATGTACAACTCCAAATTGTAGAGCTGTTGTTAGGCCGACAGTACGTGGAGGAAGAGGCCAGGTTGAATGCCGTTTTGGATCGGAAGCAGACTTGTTGCTTGTCTTCCTGGTTAATTCTTTTCACATCTCATGGCTTATTCTTGTAGCATCTGGTCTGGTTTTACAGCATGTCTTGTATTAAGTGCCTCATACGAGCGTATCGGTCTCCAGAAAAAAAAAATAGTCAAAAAGTTGTCAACAATCAGGTACCTTAATGTCCCTGGAAGTTTTCTCTGTGTGAAACAACAAACTATAGGAAAAGTTATTTTCCATCAGATCCAAACGTAATTATGTGTAAAATGACATGCGTATCTGTTTCCGATTAAAACTCCATACTGACGGGGATGTTACATGCAACAGAGAGGCTGCTACAGGTGTAGGAGGAGGAACTTGTGGCCTCTGCACGGACATTTTGGAAGACAAGCGGGCGCAAATAGTAACACTAGATACATGGGACAGGGAAAACAAACACACCACTGCACGCCCAACTGCGCGGAGCGGACATGGCGGAACCTCATCAAACTCGAAACCGACTGTCCCCATCACAAGCGTGCGAACCCACCTTACTATACTAGATACGTTCACGTCCGTCAGCAACGATTTTGGCATGTTTGTCCTCTTTCATTAAAAACTCATTAAAAAATTAAATCTTTTCTTACAGTCCCCATAACCCCGCATATAGTACCCACTCCGTCTCCAGAGATCACAAGTCTGAACAAACATTTTTTTTTTAATTAGCTCAAGACACCTAGATGTTTTTGTATTGATCACACGCACGTTTACGTTTGGCCACTCATCTTGCTTTGGACCATGATGGAAGTATGTCATGGAAGGTCCGTTTACGTCTTCAGGCACGTCAGTAATTTGCTACTGCTCAAAGTGTGGTAGCAAATACGTTTCCGAAAAGACAAAACTTCGCAGTGAAGAAGCCACGCCTGGGTCAATGGGAGAAACCTCCCATTTCCTTGAAGACGAAAAAGACGAGCGAAACAGGCCGGTAATCTGCAATGGATCCTCGTCAAAGTGATCTCAGATTGCATTTACACTTTCTGTGCTGAATTTTCGGGCTATTATAACTACCCTGCGGTATCACAGCAATGTGTTAGCGACATTCTGTCACTCTTTAAGAGAGTGCTCGACGATCACGGGCTCAAAAACACAGTGCCCCGTACGTACAAGGAGGCGGTCTCTTAAAAAGAACTTTTGCCGCGATTTGAGACCTTCCATGTGTGTAAGAATGACTGTGTGCTCTACACCGGGGACCTTATGGGTGCAACCGAGTGCCCTAAGTGCAAAGAAACGCGTTTTGATGACAGAGGAAAGGCGAAGAAAGAATACTTCTATTTCCCTCTGCTGGAAACGGTGAGGACTTTGTATGCGGTGCCGAAAATTGCAAGTATGTTGCAGGAACACGGGCTCACCCTTTCCGAAGACGTCCCACAGTACGTCTCCGACATCCGAGAAACAGCTATGTTATAAGAGATGCACAAGGAAGGTGGTCCTCACAGTTTTTGTTTAACTCGCACATAACGACATATGTAGACCGTATCTAAAGGGTAAGCAGAGGCGAAACCACAACGCGAGAACTGGAACGGATGGAGAAGTCCACTGGGAAGAATGGCCTGGAAGAGCTACACCGCCTTCCATACTATGATCCAGTCTCGTGCTGTCCCGTGGAGTCGATGCATGCCATACTGGTAAGCTGGGTTTATGCTAAGTTTGGCTATGAAGTGTTAGTGCATACGTTATGCAATAGTGTAGAGGAAATGTCAACAAAAATGATCTAACCATTAATTAAGTTCCTTGCATTAATATCATATACCAGGTTGTGCGTATATCTTTGTGCCTGTTCTTGCGTTTATACATGTAATTTCCAGTTTTGATCACACTCAATTTATACATCTTGCTACTTGAATAAATTACCCGGATTAAATTATCTTTGTCTCCTGCTGTGATGCTGCAGAATGATTTTTTCCTCCCTTGTCAGGATGACGCTGTTTGGATTGCTGGAGATGGACGAAGACCAGCATGGTATCCTTTTGCATTAAACGTTAAGCTACAAAATCAGCAGATGAGATTACTTAGTCTTACAATACATTATTTGCATTTGGTCTTGGATTGTTCAACTTGCTCTGAATGATGGCTTTGAAACTTGATACAAAACTGTTTTCTAAGATTGCTTTACACTTTGTCAGTATGTATTTTTGATTGCTGATTATGATGACTGCTCTTGTTACAATTGTTCAAACAATACTCAGACAGTAAGACTTTTAGAACATTCATTAAAAGTCGAACAATTAGATAATAAACAAGTAAATTACAGAAGCTTTTATGTCCATGAACCAATCGGTTATGGATTTTGGGGACGTAAGACTAAAAATTCTATGGGACTTGTTACTAAAACCTGTGTTTAATTATGGTATCTAAACCTGTTGTTATCTGCCGAGTGTTTTTGTCCTCTATAGCAAAAAGGAGTTTTACAAACCTTATAACACGATTATGTTTGTCCAACTAGGTGACTGGAATCAAGGGTCCATCCTGGTTATTCTTGGCACCCAAGGTTAACCTCATTAGAGGGATGACCGTCGACTACATGCACGGAACCCTCCTGGGTATGACAAAGGGTGACTCATGAGCCTTTAGTTCAAGGCGGACAGAAAGGAAGAATACTACTGCGGGCAACATTTGCAGGAAATCGACAACATCCTTCTTGGTTTGAGACCACCACTAGACACGCATCGTACCCCTTGGGGAATCCAAGACCATTTACAGCACTGGAAAGGTATGGCTATGCAAGGATTCCTTTCATTCTAAGAATATGTCTAATATATATAAGTTCATGGGCGCTGTGGACACGTCCCAACAAGTCCCCACGGCTACTACCTCAACAGCTCCCCATCAAGTACACAACTAGTCATGCTGAGATCGGTCGTTACTACATATCGGTTCCGTTCAAGGGTGACAGAAATGAAGGAAGGTTCCTGTACGTCCCAGAAGTAGATACCATCACGAACAGACAACACCATGAACGGGAAGACCATAACCACATTATAAAAAGAATAGCGAAGCACACAAGAGATGTCGGACAGCCAGACATCAACGTCAGAAGACTCGAAGAAGCTATGAATCTTCTGATCTTTTGGACTACAGAGCATGCCAGTGTCCAACACTTGTGCCTTGACTCTGACAATGCCAGAACACATGGCAAGCCTGTCTCAGCAGGAGTTTGACTCTGCTACGGAGGAGGCTATAGTTAGTGGGTGGGCCTTTGGGAGGGAGTAATGTATATGTTGATAGTGGAACAGCATTTACCTTTTAAGCTAGGATATGTACACGTCTTGGATATTATTTGTTATTGGCAACAAGCAGGTTTCATATCATTCGTAGTTCGTAGAATTTTTTTTTTATTTTAGTCCACTGTTAACATCTGCATGATGCCATGGAATCTGTCATTCCTTTATGAAGATCTTGTGCAGTCGAAAATTTGGTACTAATCCAATTCTTTGTGTTGGAAATTACACCCAATGACCCAACCAATCAAATTTTGTTATTTTTCGTGCACTGTGAAAAAATTGAAAATCTTAACAACCTTCGGCAAGCTGAAACTGTAGTATGAATGACAAGCCTAAATTTAGACGATCACTATTAATCGCTAGGCGTCCCATTGATCAATGAATTCTTTAAAATGTTGAGTTTTCTTGATTTTAAGCTCTTGCAAGTTAGTGTTTAATAGCCTTGTTTTCAGTCTCTGTCACGGGATTCCCATTTCCATCTAGTATTTATTTCATGTATCTCCAGCAAAAATTCAAGAAATTGCACAGTAATATGTCTAGTAGTAGTACCAGTAGCAGTTGAAATAGAGTACTGCATCTTTTTCATTACAGACTGCTCACCCATGCTTGGGAAGTACCAGAAACTATGGAATGAGGTAGCTACCGACCAATCTCTCCAGACCATCAGTAAAAGGCAAATACAGGAAGAAGTCAACACGTGGTGGGTAAACGTAAAGGGGACAGTGGACTCCTGGAACAGCTGCCAGCCCTGAAGGCCGTGCTGGTCCAGGGTGACAACCAGGCCGTTAAGGGACATTTACAGAGGTACAAAACCACAACCTAATGTCCTTTTCTGAATCTGTTCAGCTGGCAAGAATGCCACGGCCTGACGCAATTATTGTTGGTGATTTTAATGCTAAACACGAGGTATGGTGGCACATTTACTGATGCATTTAACTATGGCAACAACGCCAAGCAAGCAAAGGAGAAAGCCAACCGCCAGGTAAGCATTGTTAAACGATGTAGTAAGGCCCTGCACACTGCCCGACTGCACCACCCAGAGTCGGACAGACTACTTTCACGAAGTCGACCGCCTCCGCCTGTTGATTGCGTATCAGGGGAACATTCCAAATGTAGTTTCGAGTTAGGCTGCCCAGAGTATCCCATTAACCCAGACAGCCGCGGCCCCGCGCCAGAGATACCAGGAGGAGGGAATCTGGCACTAAACAAGGCAGACCGCGATGCCCGTCAGGCCATGGTAGAGTCCAGACTTCCCCCAGAGAGAGTTATAAGGCATAGAACATGTAATAATATTGTCATAATTTTGCATCACAGAATACGTCAACCAAAGGGAAAGCTGAGATAATGTTCAGATGGCAGTAACTTGAGATGTGTAAGGGCTTCTCCTAAGATACAATTGAATTTATCAACTGGGTGGGTCATATAACATTCTTATAGTGAACAGAAATTGTGTGTTTTTCATCACATCTTTAGACACTCCATCTCCTTTTGATAGAATGGCCAAGCCTAACGGTTATTGTCACGGGGAATTTTATATGATTTGATTTCTACATTAACTTTATGACAGGGATAGGGAGAAAAATCATATAGGATAAGCATCGCTAATTCGGACATACTTTTTTGTCCGAGTTAATCACAAACGGCTCTAGAATCCACAGACCGTATCTGAGCTGCACCAGCCCCCACTGAGCCTGAGGCACAGTCCCCGAAGTCTGGGGTTCCGAGAGGCTGGACAGCTTCAAGAATAGACCTAACTTTGCAGTAAACTGGATGTTCTACCGCAAGCCAATCAATTAACTTCAAAGATAAGTTCAGCAAGACGATAGATGGAGATCCCAAAGAGGCGGCCTTAAAAGCCCTCACCCAGCGAACTGGTCCCCAATGTTGACATATAACGTAGTGTATGTAGATTGGGTTCGGGGATAAATGTCCCAATTTTGCAAGCTGTGCGTTGTAGAAAATGCTGTTTCTAACGATTATAGTTAGGTCTCATGTGTCCGACTGTTGTTGTTCTAGATGGGTCGGTGTCCGATGGTCCGCCATGCTAACCCATGTTGTTTGATGTTCATCTCAGGAGTTGCTGTAGAGGAAACACAAAGAATTGTCAGATAATTGTAAAATTGGTCTTTTATGAAAATCGATGCCTACCAGAATAAAAAATTGATCTGATTCTCGAAAGGACATTAGCAAACATTTTAGTCAGCTTAACGGAAACTCCAGTGGATACAGTTGGAACCATGTTGCTTTTACAATAACTTGCTAAAGAATATTACACTATTTGTAGACATCTTACTTTTGGCTGAAATATATCACAACATAAATAACAAGTATAAGAAAGTATGTATGTGTTAGGCTTTATGATCATTTAGACCAAGTCGTCCGCTAATATTGTCCAGCACACAGTTCTCACCCGCGGACACGTAAACAAGATAATCCATCACAGATGTCAGCCGCGGTCGGCCTTACAAATACTAAACCTTCGCAAGTTTTGTCAAGAACTGTTAGAAAAGGGTCTCATTGTCGATCACCACAGCACCGAATGTTTCCTACAATTATGAACTAGACTCCAGGGAAACAGGTTTGGACAAACTGACATAGTGGCGGGGCAAATTCCACCAACGACCTGCCTTACACAACACGGCGTGGCTCAACTACACGGCAGAATAAATCGTCTTTCCTCCACAGGAACTTGTCCACATCTACCTACGAGTTCCTTCCACATCTACAAGATTCACTCTTGGTAAGTTGGAAAACAATGAAGAGACAATTTAGAACACAAAACAACGAGCCATTGCATCACCCACCTCACACCACCGCCCTTCCTCTCCAACTGAAGCTGGGTCGGTGTGCGACGGAATATTCTGTATTCATCCGCTCCGGTAATTACTGTATACCAACGGGGATATCAAACATTTTTAGGTTGTAAAAACAAACATGGTTATAGTATCTTGTTACTGAAAAGATGAAGCACAGTCGGGGAATTATGTCAAATGTTAAAAAAAGAACACGTATAACCAGATGCTGCGAACTTGTCACGTACTACTTTCTGGCGGCACATGTGTACATCCTATCTGAGGAGGATGTGCGGTGGCGTGATCTAGCGAGGCTCACTTGGGGTTTGCCTGAACATGTTTTCAAGTATCAGGCGCGAGAGGACAGACAAGGTAACTACTACGCTGTTCCTTTCCAAATCATGATTATAAAGTGTGACTGATGCCATGAATGACAGTTGTTTAAAACAAAATTACTGGCCAGGATTTCCAATACAAACTATAATATTCCAACGATATAAGACGTCATGACCAACTTATTAATACTCAGTGCCAATGACTGAATGGATGTTGATCTGTTTTAAGTGCCACGTGTTACTATTGGATGCTAAAATGTCTGTTGTAATTGTTATCTTTAGGTAGTAATTGGCGACCAAGCCACATGTAAAAACATCAGGGGTGCGAGGAGGTTCCGGCAGGACGACGTAGACGATCTCGAGAAGCTGAGGTGGGCAAAGGAATGTCCGGGTGAGATGTTTAGTAGATAACAGTTTTATAAGGTTACAAGTCTTTATAGATTACTCTCCAAATTTCTAGAAAAAAATTAATACTTTCATTGCCATCACATCATTGTTTGCCTATGCAATGTCACCTGAAATAGAAGTGCTTACCAAGGAATGCTTTTAACAGGTGATTTTCACTTCTTGTGGGAAACGGGGCGGTGCATTTGCCTGGCCTACGCCACCGCACCCACAACTCACTAGTCCTAAAGATATCGACAGAAGGTTGCACCACAATTGACATTCACTGGGAGCAAAACAATTCAGTCGACACGTTGGAGGCTTCTAACGTCAAATACCTGTCTGAAAAAAACTATCGAGAACGTGTAGAAGCTTTTTGAATCAGGCCATACTCCATCTACAGCTAGACGACAGTTCCTATCACAGACACCTATAACCAGAGAAAAGCAGATCGCGACATCACACCAAGGAGAAAAGATTTCAGTCATCTGTACACTCAGTTTGGAAAGGAAAAGTATGGGGTGGAAAGACATGCCTAGACAGACTGAAAGTCTTCCTTGGAACACTGGCGAATAATTCTCCGTTCTGTGGATTTCTACATCCATCTGAAGAACTGCATGACTTCATTCTGAGAGTTGCTAATGGAGCAGGCATCCATGACTCGGTTTCTGATATGGAGTTTAAATGTCGACGCTATCAACAATGTCAAAGTGTCGGTGGAGGCCGACGGGATGGACAGAACCATTGAAGAGCAGGAGGACGAGCTGGTCTTCCTGACGTACCAGAACCAACAGGTCGAGGATGAGATGGCGGAAGTAGTGCCTGTGTAGGCGGCGTCTCCGACCTTGTTCTAAGAGATACTCTGGTAAGTACACTGCAAAATCTGCAACAGTTTATAAATTATGTTTAAAATTTGTTCTTCATCAGTGAATAAACAAACAATAAAATGTCACATTTGCAACAAGGACAATGTACATTTTTGCCAGAGATAAC
>NW_017803841.1:112282-133985 GCF_001625305.1 Branchiostoma belcheri | reverse complement strand
CAAGAGAAATACAATAAAAACTATTTTTGTTGTAACAAAATGCAGCATACTGTTTGTTGTACCCTTAGTGACCTGTTTTTTTTTTTTTTTACATTGTTCCCAGAACAAACCCATATATGACTCAGTTGGTGTAAGGCGTCCCACGGTGCCAATTTACTGATTTTTCAGGTCCTTTCGGAAAAATGCCATAACTCAGCCGTAGCTGGTCAGAAATGGTTCAAACTTGGGGGAAAGGCAAAATACAACTTGTTGAGTGTTGAAATATTACTTTCATGTTGTTATATTTCTTATATTTGCATATTTCTATGTCTGATATGATGCATAATTCTTAAACAGAAAACCTAAATCGAGGAACTATAGCCAACGTCATAGACAGACGCTTTTTGGAGGGTACATTCTTACATCTGTCACCATTTAGAAACTGTTTTGATATATTTGAAATATTATTCCTGCTTTTTATGAAATATGTTTTTGTCCATTTCAATGCCATAATTTTAGGGTAACCCTAACTTCCTTGCCCTATATCAAAAGACAGTTCATGATAAGCAAAAGGATCTAAACAGGTTTGGGTAGTTCAGGACATTACCAATCATTCTACTTTGAATCTGACGTTCCCTGGTTATGGCTATAGTTCCTCAAAACGCTTCGAAAGTTAAGATTATGAATCTTTACCTTCTTAGCAAATTCTAGCTGTCAATCACGTCGGTAGGCCAATTAGTTGTGTATTTAGCACCTCTATGAGACGTAATTATCTGTAATTTGCCCTTGCCACAAGACAAAAGGTTGGCTGTCTTTTGTTATGCGCAGTAATTGTTCACTACAGCTCGGCCCAGCTTTCCTTTTTTTTTCAATATATAAGGTCTTGAAAGAAAATGTTTTACAGACAGTAACAAATTGACAACAATTGAATGAAAGGTTTATACGGCTCATAGCCTGGGTGGCAGACTGTTACCAGGGCTGCTATGTAGGCTACCTTCTCAATCCAGGGGACGGCATTTCCCTTCCGAAAGTTTTTTCACAGGGTCTAACCAAGGAGGTTAAATATAACCTCCTTGGTCTAACCATGGAGGTAGAAAAAAGGAAATGGTCTAACCAAACTCCATGGTCTCTTGGTATATCATATCTCCTTTGTCTAACCGAGTCTAATAACAGGGCCTAGAATGTGTATTGAGGCTGGGAACTTTCTGGCATATAGTCTGAACGGGTCAATACTGGGTGAATTTGCAGAGATTAGCTTTATCGGAAATAGTTGGGGCTATTAAACCTTTTCCAAGATGTTCCAAACAATTTCTAATAACATACTGTTACTGTCCACACCCTAATGTTTTAGATACTAAACTGGCACAGCCGAACACTGTAGCCGACCTTGCTCCCGACTCTTATTAACCAAGGAGGTTATATTACCATCATGATGGTCGGGTGAGCTCGGGAGGCCATGTTAATCTGTTAGTGTTGCAGGGAATCACCGTGGCCCACTCTCCTTGTCAGTTATCCCCATTTTTTTATGGGTTCTAATATTCGTGGCCCTTCCTAAAGGGGCCCTTTGTAGGTCATGCTAGAGGTAACTTACATATATCTTCAGGTTGTTTGGGGGCCAGATTCAGATCAGAATAAATGTATTGTAACTTACAGCAAGAGCTTCAAATAGAACTTGTTGATCATTGCTTACAGTTATTTTGTCTGTGTTACTAGTATTTATGCAAGCCTGACATCCGTTCTGCTCTTGATCAGCCAATTGAAAACAAAAGAGAGGGGTACCAATTAACTCCACAGGATGGGATTAGCGCGCAAATCAAATGCAAAACGGCAGGCGGGGCAGAGGCACTGGGTTATCACTCAAACTGTTGCATATGTACAAGCTTCAAGACTGCATTTGGCTCATTACAATATTCAAGTAGGTCATTATAATATTAAATGAGATCTTTGCTGTGGTCAACCGTGGGACGCCTTACACCAACAGAGGAGTTGACGTGGTGAAAACAATGGGTGACCTCTATGAGAAGAACGACTTCCAGCTGTACATAATACAGCTGGGAAAAGAAGTAGCGGAGAAACACGAACACCGCCCTAAAGCTCCTCGCCAAATGCCACAGGGTGTATTCCCGTGGTGGCCGGATGGAAGCGAGACAGATTGATCAGCTTGTACCGAAACAAGAACGTTTACCTGGACATTTCAAACAAGTTGCGGAAGCATGGTTTCGAGAAGACAACGGAGCAGTGCCGCAGCAAGATCAAGAATCTGAAGACTGCATACAAGAAGGCCGAGGACAACAATCAGAGGAGTGGGAGGGACAGGGTGACGCAGCTTGCCGCCTAGGGGAAGAGGACTACTTCTTCGCACAGTGTTCTTATAAGAAATGCAATAAATGTTTAGAGTTTGGTCATATTGCATATGAGTGTCACGGTGAGTGTCACGGTGAGTGTCACGGTGAGTGTCACGGTGAGTGTCCGGTGAGTGTCACGGTGAGTGTCACGGTGAGTGTCCGGTGAGTGTCACGGTGAGTGTCACGGTGAGTGTCACGGTGAGTGTCACGGTGAGTGTCACGGTGAGTGTCACGGTGAGTGTCACGGTGAGTGTCACGGTGAGTGTTCACTTAAGTTAGGTCAACAACAAATTGCTTGATTTCACGATTCATTCCAACCATCTGTCTTCGTTAACTCCTGGACTTGAGGTTGACCGGGTGGCCTGGATATAAACCCAGAGCGCCAACAAAGGGATCGCTGGGGCGCCATTTTCTATGTACAAGTCATCGCTGTAAATTAAATACTCATGAACTACCAAAGATAAATAATTCACTTTACACCAAGTAGAGATACAAAAGCTTAATTCTACAGTAAACGGCAAGTAATGGGTAACAAGCGCGCCACAAGAGAGCTAAAACACCGTTCGACAAACCAGCCAATAAACCTCGGGATATGAGCTGGAAGTGACGTCAATCTGGCCAAGAAGGCGCCAAATGAACACGTGACCGAAATTTCCAGGGTTACAGCTTTAGCTTGGCCTTACGAAACATAAAAGCACAAATTATATACTAACAAATTAAAGATTAAACAACTGATACATGTACCTGACTTACCAAGTTTAGTCGATTCAAACTTGTAGAACTGCTTTATAGATTCATATTACGCCTCATTTGACGCAGGTCTAGCCACCGTGTTACCAAGGCTATTTTCAAGCGGCGTGGATATTTAAATAACAGTTATGTATAAAAAAAACCAAATAGATTTTAATATACATAACAAAATACTAGTTTGCTTGGTAGGCCCAATACCTGGGCTTTTGTGAGTGTTTGAGGATTCAGGGGCACCAAGTTAAAATCTCGGTTTGCATGTTTATCTTAGTGGGTGATGAATATCAGAAAACAACACGGGCCCTACGAACTTCGAAAACACAGGGACACGCCTCAACAGGAAAACAAGAAAACTTAGAAATTTGAAACAAGACCGGATACAAACACACAGCGATCAGATAACAATCTAAATGTGAAACCCACTAGCACCTTCAGTGAGACCAGGCACATTCGTGCCGCCTTAATATGACCCGTGGGAATAAAACGATGCTGAAGATTAAGATAACGTTCAACGTTTCGAAAATTAAAATTAATTCGTCATTAATGCATCACATTCAAATCAAAAACTTTCTAAACACAACAAGGAGAAAATAATAAAATAAAAAAAGCATAAAAATATAAACTTAAAAATTTAAAATACTATTTCTCGTCCAAAAACATCCATAAACAAGGAACACATGTTTTCCCAGAGAGGGGAGTGGCTCCAAGATTTATGTCCAACACACAAACAAATACACAGGATCTCCGAAAAGTTGAGCAGTCTTCACATTAGAGGGGAAGAAGGAACACGCGTATAATGCAGGGTAGCGACATTACTGAAGGATTTAGCAAACTACGGGCGTTGCTTTGCCACCCAAAGCCTCCCCACCTGAGAAAATGGACCCAGCTTGACACACTAAAACAGGCCACCAGCACCATCGAGACCCTACAGAAGGTAAGTACAATGAATATATTCCAATAATATACTTCATGGACTTATACTTATCATTTTCTGAATTTTTGTACTAAAAGCGTTGTGATATACTTGACACCTTCGACAAAACCCCCCACCACACACACACACACACACATACACACACACACGCTCAAAGGTGAACTATTTACGGTCCGAGAAAAACGGGCAGCTAACCTCAGTTTACACCATATCTACGTAACGTTACCTAGCGTCTTATTTCACGCAACGAAAACAGATCGGGCATCTCGGTTCCGACAAATCTGACCGGCCTCGTTAACGGCTCAAAACCCCGTCTCCCCCCTATTCGCAAAACCGACGACATCGTCACAGCCACTAGCTTACATATTGTTTCATCGCCCGTGGTAGATCGCGAGTACTAAATGGGTTTGTCATAATCAGAGGCATATTCTCACCCTAGCTAACCACAATCAGATTAGATGGTTTCTTCATTGTAAACACGAAGGAGCAACTTATGTTTGTCATAGTCACACGTTTATTCTGATCTTAGCAAAGTTTCCCAAAGACAGTTAGATGGTTCTGTCATTGTAAAGGTCCCTTTGCATAGCTTATCTCTGTTAGTTAGAAGCCCCATTGAGCATCGCACCTTTTAAAAAGTTACTCATAGCTTCCCCGGCGTATATTCCGCTGTTCCTCAATTACCTTGAAAAAATATGATGTTCTTGAATTGTTGTCCTTGATGGACGTCTATTTTCCTCGCTAGTCGTGGTCACTTCTTCCATTTCTCTGTACTCTCCGCAGCCTACCAAATACACGCCACCCTAAAGGCTTACTACTGGTGGACTTACCAGATTGGACTTCATAAAAATTTACGAACGAACTACACGAGTCAGATTTGAATGAAAAAAAGAGGACAAATAATTGAATTGATTTGGCCCAGCTCAAATCAGCTGTATAACGTATCATCCCGGTACCTCACTAGGGGAGCAACTCATTTCTCCTGCGTGGCCTGAACAGATCAGGCCGATGCGCGAATCCATAACAGAACAGAACTACCGCTGTCAATTCCATTAACATTATTTCCTTCAACTTGGAACACACTAAGATATTAACGCTGTAGCATCTTGGCATCACTGTAGACGAGCGTAAAGTGGGATCATTACAAATCGCCGAACATATAAACACAGGATATAAATCTTCCAACAAGTGTATCCGCTTGACTCGGTTGAGAGGCCGTACAGTTAAAAAGGGCACGGTCGCGAAAATTAATTCAACTTAGGGAACACGTCGCTAAAATTAACTGAAGGGGCGGGGCATTTGTTTACACAAGGGTACAAGTTGAAACTGTCCACAATAACCGCTGCGTAAATAGTTAACTGCGGCATGGACATCCATGTAACTCGCCCGTCAAAAACAAAACATACGAAATGATTTCATTTTAAAGCAAAATGTTTGTGGATACATTTCACCGGATGGACACTGAAAAACAGGTTTTAATGAGAAAACTTATGAGAAAGGGGCCGACAGCAATTCTTCTTCAGCATTATAACAATAGCAAAACAAACAACGTGTGTCTTTCCAGTCTGGACGGCGTCCCCGTTTACAGCCACAAAACAAAAAAAATGAATTTTCCCTGATTTCTCCACGTCTCGGCAAAAGGAAATAAATTATCTAATTTTAAGACGACGGCATCTGTTCCAGTACAGGCCATCCAAAGCGACCCGAGCCGTCATATGACGGGTGGACGGCCCTCTGGCGGATACACTGCTTCCAACTGACAAAATTGCAGTGATTATACAGGGTTAACTCATCCTCAAGTAGCTGTCACATAGGCAAAACATTCAAATTTTCATTAACCTGTAATGATTGCTTCAGTTGCGCCACACACATGAAAAATACATTACTTGACAAGTATTAAATTAATCTACCTGTCTCTTTTTTCAGATACTCAACAACGAGCCTACAAACATAGAAGACCCGAATCCATTCATGGTAAACTATACAATATAATACTCCTGATCTCCTGACCATTCCTGATCTTCTCCTGAACATACCTATAACAATGAACACGTCCGATAACATAAAACAGAACCCTAACAACACCAACCTCCTTCATGGAGGGAAGATGTCTACGACTTTTACTTGTTTGTTTTTGCATTCCAAGGACTTGCAGAATGATATGAAAACAGGTCTTCCAATAATAGTGTTATAAGACTTGTCACATGTAGCCGACTTCTGCCCACCTGTGTCAGGGATACCTGCATTAGTTAATAACACTCTAAGACTAGATACTGTATATTGTCTATACAGACAGCATCATCAAGTATTCTTCAGGAATCAGGGGCTTCCTGCCAGCCAGGCTGAGGCACGACCTCATCTGGAATCGCACCGGCAACATCAAGGGGTGTCCTGACAGGGATGTCGGGTTGGACCTGATCAATGAATTCTTGAACAACGACTCCAAAGGTTGGTTATATAGATGGACAAAATATTACATTTGCTATCAGTGTCATGTATAATATACTTAAAACTTCGCCAAGGATACAATGTCTACTTCAATGATACAGAATATTGAGATGAAAGCTTTTTGAACAAACTTTTCCTGAACATGTGAAGAAAAATGAGAGGAGGGAAAGCGCCAGAAGTGGAGCCTAATTTGGTCAAACTCGATGCGGACCCCGCGGATTGGAAGGTCATCAGGGAGAATTTTCCCTACTGTGCGTCTCGTATTGTAGAACTTCCACATGTAAACAGCACTATAGAATCTTTTCTAAATTCCACTATTACAACAATGGGAGATGAAAATTTTCATGCTTTAATATGGTAGATGTGGAATCGCTTTTCTTGACTTTCTGGGATTACCGATATTGATAAGAGCCTGTTCAGCACGTGCTGGATTAAATTACATACGGATTTAAGTACACTAAGTACACCAACCTTAATATGGTGAAATATATTTCATTGCCGAGGGACAATCTCCACAGGGACACCAAAAACCCACCTAAGAGAAACGTCTGGGATGACACCGTGACATGGGCAGAGGACTTAGCTCCAATGTCAGTGGGGATGTTGAAGGCACTACTTCCAAAGTAAGTATGATCCATTGGACAGTTGTCTCCTATATAATAATTACAATGATCATACTTATATATCCGTCCAAAGCCACTCTGTTTTCTTAACTGGGTGTTCAGTTCCAGAAAAAAATGCGGAACGGACGCCCGGTATCCAGTGGCCTTTTCTCCAACATCCTCCGGAGCTCCGCAAATGCGGCAAACATGTCCACTTAGATGCAGAAGGGCTAAGGTGTTACGGTATCAAACTCTTGGGACCCCTCAGACGAGAGAAGTTACGAGTTGATGGCCGTTTAACCAACTGTGAAACAGGCGACAGATTCTGCTACATGCAAGAGCCTGCGACCCCAGCAGATCACATTCCTAGGAACGTCGAGCTTCTCTTCTCACATGATCATGGGGAAATCGATGAGGATGCGAACCTCTGTACTGCTTATTCCTCACAAATAAATGTGAAAGCTGATGACTAAGTTGTTATCCTCATCTCAGGCACATCTCCCTCCTTTTGTTGACCCAACAGATAGTGGGCTCGAGGATGATCATGAAGATGAATTTCAATCTGTATCTAGAGAAATGTTCTGTAATGAAAGGGTATTTATCTATGAAATTGGAATGAACAAGCAGTCAGTAGCCAGTTTGCGGAAAACTGTATGTCATCAAGGAGGACATGTTGATAATTTTCTTGACTGCAAAACCACTTGAGTTGGTTTTGACAGGCAATAGATGAGAAAACAAAGATTAGTTTACCAATACATGTACACAATTGGTACATTGTCAAGGCGACACTGTTATTTATCTTTTTTAGATACAATTGTCTCTTAGGTATTGTTCTGTCGCACGTACATCACAGTAGTGATAATGCCACGCCTGGACATGGACACTGCCCTCTACAACAACCTCTTCAAGGAGGTCAGCTTCATGGACTACTCAGAGGCGTTTCTATCAAGTCAACGTAGACTGTGGAGCAGACACGACAGCCTGCATCTCAGTGAAGATACAGGCCTACTACACCTCCAATGGTGTGGAGATATTTGACGGCATGGGACGTCAAAGGACTACTTGGACGCAACAGCAGATTGCAAGAAACTAAGAAGACCTCAACAGGTATGTGTTGCTATTCTATTTTAATGAGAGAATATTTAAGTGATTATTTTTAAGGAAGCCTCCCTGGGGTAAACACATAGTCTACCAAGACGTAAAGAGGCCAATGGGTTAGGTTAGGTTTGCGTAATCACAAATCACTTAAACTATCTCTAAAATGTGAATGCCATTAATGCATTATATTAATCCTACATGAAACGGCGCAGAACATATCCAAAGACAACAGAACTCAGGGTGCCATGGAGAAGTCCCAACAGGAGATTCAGCGGGTGCGGCTGAACGGGAAGTGCAACTCGACAGGAGTTTGCGCAACAATACGAGGGGATATATTGCCTAAATTACTTCGTGAGTTCAACGATGGCGATGACTAGGAACACACCGAGCAACTGTTACACGAAGGGCCTCTACGGACGGGGCCGTCTGGACGAAGAGAAAGTCGAGGCAATTGTAGGTAAGTCATGGTCTTTATGATAAAAAGACTGCCAAAAGGAATCCAGCGGAGTACTTAAAATGTTTAGAAACAAATTTACCAAAGGTATCACAAAACTGCCATCAAGGCACCCGGACTTTCTTTGGTGTAAGTTAGACAAGGTATTCTTTGGCCTAGAACAGGACCTATTTGTCGGGTGTATGTACTTCTCTCCGGAAAACTCGTCGTCCCCAGAAACCAAAAACAACTCCCCATTTGATATACTACAAGAAGACATATGCAAATTTTCCAACCAGGGAAATATAGTGCTGCTGGGTGATTTAAACGCCAGAACAGCGTCCCTACAAGAAACAATCAGTCACGATGACTGCCTGAATCACGACAAAATAGACTTAATAGAAAACATACCTCCCAGGTCGAGCTGTGACAGAGGCGTAAATAGATATGGAAATAATCTAATTGACCTCTGTTCAGCAGCCAACATGGTTATTCTAAATGGACGGGTCCTAGGAGACCTATCCGGTAAATTTACCTGTCACAAGTACAACGGCTCAATAATCCAACCAAAGACTCCCTTGAACATGCTGATCATGGCCTAACAAATTTAACATACCCACAAATAACATAACATCAGACGCAGGATATAAAAAATATATAGACGATATCCTTAACACTCTCGAAAACTCAGTAGAAAACCCACTGGATTTTGATATTTCAGAAGGAGAAATTTTATATGGTATTCGCAACTTAAAAGCTAATAAAGCATGTGGCACTGACTCCATTATCAACGAAATGTTAAAGCATGGTGATAAAGATTATATATACCATACTCACTGACCCTTCACTTCTCAACATGGAAATTGCCTGCCAAGTTAGAGTGGAAAGAACACTTCTTGATAGCTTACTACATCCGACACAGGCTGGTGACAGTCGAACATTATGGAGACAAATAGTTGGTTAAGACGCATCAATGGACCATCTGGATACCGCCTGGCCTACATACATCATGAACGTGGCCACTAAACCCAAACAATAGATTGGTTATCATTGGAGGCTATCGGTTTGTTCAATTAAATGGAACTTAACTCATTGAAACGTCAATCATTGTCCCCTTCAAATTTACATAGAAAAGAATAAGGGACAAGAGAAAACATTTAAAAAAATGATTAACATCCAGCAAACCCATGTAACTAAGCTGAGCAAGCCCCCACCGAGCAAGAGGCTCAGTCCCCGAGGTCTGGGTTTCCAAGAGGCTTGACAGCTTCTAAAGACTAGCTGACTAAATCACCCTGAGTAAGCTGGATGCTCTACCATTTCCAGTCAGCGTTTGCCATTTGGTACTTTGGTTATCATCAAGGACAGATTATGTTTTCTCAGTGTTCCTTGTATGGATGCTGAGATGCTTTATCCTGATGAAGACTTGAGAGATCACCAGACCGATGTGCCAGGCGAACACGCCCTTCTTGTCACAATCCCCTCTGGCTTGACCTGTACAAAAACATGAATCAAGTGTGTATATGAACATTAGTTCAACATGTCGAACATCTGTAGTACTTCAATAGTATCAAAAATTTCATCAATAATACTTCAACATGAGCATGATTATAGCCAAATGTCCACATACCAATACATTCTGATAAAAATTTAGTCAACTCTTGTATCTGAGTCAGAGATCTCCAAAAAACTGTTGAAGTGGAAGCAGTTGGTATAAAAATTCGTCGTCATGTTGTAAGAATATACTGAATAGGCAGCAGGTACCAGACTGAATTATGTCATTTACAGTTCTCAAATTCATGATAAGGACGAAATAAGCGCTGGAGTGACGGCTAGCGTATTCCAAAGAACAATTGAATTACACCATTTCTATGTCTGTGCATCTCTGCTATTCGTGCTCACTGCATGAATAAATTTCAGTAAATAAATAAATCACGTTAAGAACCAAAATGCAACAAACTGGCGTGTACACGCACTAAAAAAACCCACAAGTATACATTGTAGTTTTAGTACAGAAAGCAACAAAGGCTACTTCAAAAGCATTAGCGAGAATTTCCCAGTACATGTGTTTACGTTACCCACGCCAGAAATGTTTCTCTTTTTTGGCCGAGTTTCATGGCCTGAACGCCGTGAGCGACCCTCATGAAAACAACGAGCCCTTACCAGTGACACCTACAAACCCTAATGCACACCGAATCAGCTTTTCTAGGGGAAAATTGCATGTTTTCTGGGGGAAATTCTCAGACAAACGAACGACGAACCTTACCTCACAATGGCCGCCATGCACTGACGCCTCACTCTGGACGCCAGCCGACCACAGCATGGTAATTATATCCATCCGCTCAGACGTCTGGAGGGTCGAAAAACTAGATAAAGGGCAAAAGGAGAGTCTACACCGTCACGACTTGGGGTTTTTCTACCAGTATGTGTTAGTTACAAACTTATTTAACTACATATTTCGCATACCGTCACTGCAGACAAGTACTGTAAGTCTCTTTAGATTCGCGGGGCCTAAAGTTCGCGGTTTCGGGAAAATGGGCAATCCGCGGTATTTTTAGATTCGCGATTTCTCCTTGGCTCTTCAAAAAAGAACTTGTAAAGTGCATATTTAAAAAAAAAAAGTTCGTATCCCGGCATTTATCTCCTAACATGCGGCGCAAAAATTTGTTTCATGCACCGCGCGAGGCTGCCGGCATGTTCAGTCTTGCCTCACGTGTCCGCGCTACGCGTTCCTGATTGGTTGTTTCGTCAGTGCCGGCGGTAAAGTTCGATCGATCTGACGCCCGTGTAAACAATTTTCTTTGTTCGAAAATAAGCGCTAAAACGCTATTTTCCACTACTACACATCGATAACCTAGTGAAGAAATGTATAAGGAAACGAATCTTTCGGGAGAACATGTATTGCTATGCCAATTTATGGCGTATTCGGTGAGATTTTGGCGTTCGATGAATGCGGAAGTGTCCCAAGGTAGCCTCTTGTAGTTAACGTTACGCCACGCTAGCGTTTCTACCCATCAAAACGAGAAAAAACTCCAGCAAAAGAGAACCAAGTAACATTTCCCATGTACCAAAAGTTATATTTTTCGTCAAAATATTTGTAGATATCCCCGATGCGCCCGCATTTCAGCGCCCGCACGCATGGCCGGCGCTCTGCCGGGTGAATATTTTTGTCGGGTGGTGCGAGGTTGACACGGCCAGTGCTATCGCGATTCGGTGTCTCTCACAATATTAGTAACAGTTTAACTTTAATAATTTTGATACAGTACTCAACTACGTACATTTGCCAAGATAAAGGTGATTTGCGGTGATTTGCGGATCGCGTTTGTGTTTCGCTTGAACTCTAGGTCCGTCGTGAATGCATGTGGGGAGGGGGGCACACTTTAATACGCAAAACATATTCGCGGGGGAAATAGATTCGCGGTACAAAGGTCCCCGCGAATTCCGCGAATCTAAATATACCGCGGAAATTTGTAGACTTACAGTACTATCTGTCTCGCACTACTTTATGGCGGCGAATTGATACATTCTGTCTGGAGGGGGATATTGGGTGGGGATGGGTAAAAGTCGTGAGGCTGCTTTAGGGTTTTACAAAACGCCGTTCTACACAGCATTGGCGAGCAAATGTAAGTTTGGCCATAAATCTACGTGGTCATGAAAGTTGGTATGGCGAGAAATCTACTCTTCAAATTCATTTCTTTACATTTTCGTCTTTTTGACTTGATTTTGGCATTCTACGGCTTTGGTATCATTTTCAAATATTTTTGTTTTGCAACTTACGGTATACATTGGCTCATTTTGCAACTATTTTGTACGATTTACAGTATGGTTGAATCCTTTTTACTCCGTGAAGGAGGTCAGGACCTCCGGACGGAGTGTTGTGATCGGCTGATTTTTCATGTTCGCAGTCAAAACACTGGGTTCTCTTTGTGTAATCGGCACGCAATTTTATACGCCGTCTGCGGGCATGCCCGTGTTGATGCACGAATGTGTATTTTTGACGTTGCTGCTTTCGCGGTCAATGTAATATTGCAGACGCACCCCTACAATTACGAGGCGAATTGGAACGGTCCAGAAAAACGCGTTGTTTGGAATAGCAGTGGGGGGTGGAACTTCATGCAGATACGGGGTGGTTTTGATAAGTGGTTCCAGATGTTTTTGCCCATGGTTAAGAGATGGCAAGTTTTTTGGAAGATGTTCGCAGCCAAAACGCATTCTTCCGTACGTCGCATTTCTGTGTAATTTCGCATGTGGTGTGGCATTATGTCCGGGATGATGCACGTCTTTATATTTTTACCGTAGCTGTTTTGATATTGAAGTAAATGCATATTTTACAAACATCCCTACTTTTACAATCCTGTGGAATAGGCCGTAGGTTTAGGCAGTTGTCTAGTAGCAGAGGTACTGTAAGCAGATATCCTGGTTATCTGGCCGGCGGTAGTAACACTCGCGGTGCTTACCGCAACTGTTGCTGGAATTTGGCCTGTTGTGCAGGCGCGCTTAATTAGGTACAGGCACCGTAAGACGGTGGGGCTGTCTTTGTTATTAGACACGACCATGATAGTCCGATCTTTATGTGAATGCAATGATTGTGTGTGTGTAATTAAAATGAACTTAGAACTTGAAGCACAGTATAGCTCTTTGTATGCTTTATGCTTGTGACGCGCCCTCATTGTATTAACCGTTGCCTAATTATAATGTCTGCACATTAGGTCTGCCGTTGACGCTCGGCTTGGGATTTTGTTGAAATATATAAAACTTCACGGAGGATTGTCACCTATGGCTTCTTGTTTTCTTTGGAAACGACCGAAAATTCATGCGCACGTGGATGTCATCCATATAATCAAATCAACATGGCCTAAAAGACTGGCAATGAAAACATACATTTGCCATGGCGACGGTGGTTGCTGTTACTGTTTGCATGGCACTGCCATCATGGCCATGATTTTGAGAAAGACTTGGTACAGTGCACTCCTCCCCTGAGTGTATAGTGAACGAGCCCCGGTGTCACAGAAAGTAGGGCCATCAGGGGCAGAGATAGGAGCTAAAATAGGTTTGGTATTACCAGGCTGAGTCCTACATCCTCTCCACAAATAGCTGCTCAGAGGATGTAGGACTTGGGAGCTATAATAGGTTTGGTAGCCAGGCTTGGGCAGAGAGGTCTCCCCAAGGGTTCCAGGAATGTGGGCGTAGATATGGGCCAGAGAAATGCCTGTGGACATTCCATGCCTGTGGCTCCGTCCGGAGGTCCTGACCTCCTTCACGGAGTAACAACAACGATCGTATCCATGGTAATCTCACAGCAGATGTGGGTAGGCTCGGAAAAAGTTAGTTTAATATAGGGCATATTCCGCCCTCCCATTATCACATCTGCTTGATCCTCTCGTCCCGTCCCTTGAGAAATAGCAGCAGGAACACGAATCCAGGCGGAGGTAGCGGACGGCGGGGTGTGTAACAGGCCAATCACTGCGTTCAGACGGTCTGGGACCACGTGGTTATAGCACGTGACCCAGACGCGTCATTGGCCCAAGCCTGACCACGCCTCCGCCATGCAGATGCCGCCCCGCCTTCTGCGTGTACTATATAATAGCGGGATCGCCCGAAATCTCTCTCGGCTGATCTCTTTTTCCCGACGTCTGTTCCCGCACCGGTTAGTTTAGCAATTTAGTTAAGTAGTTTCCAAGCTTCCCATCTGCTGTACAGGTAATTGCTTTTGTTGTTCTTGCTCACTTTCGTACTTGGCTAACTTTGTATCCGTCGTTCCATTATATGTTGCATTGCTTTGTATCTTATACCGCAGTTAGTCAATAAAGTCTCATCAAATATAAATCGACCTGGCTTTGGTATTACTTAGAGTGAGAGTCTAGTAACTAGTTCCTTAGAGTGAGAGTCTAAGGATTTGTAACTGTAACCGTAATCGTAACTGTAATCGTAACTGTAGCCCAAATCCTACCCACATAGAAAGAACGTTGTTACAGGTGTCTCCGGCCTGACCGGGTGACATCCATCTGACCTTCATCTGACCTTGAGCTGTCACAGAACAAGCCAAAGGCTCCGGAGAGCTATGACCTGTTGCAGGAAGTCCAGAATGGGCTGCAAAATGACAGCACGCCTGGAGACAGAAGACCCTGCTGTCACACTCACAGTGGAAGAAGATGAAAGGGGAAGGAGAAAGAAAACAGGAGAGGGAAGGGAAAATGAAACTCAAAGGAACCAGAACTGTTTGACGTTGACGAACTGGAGAAAAGGGAACCTTTACTTGAATATTATGTGAAGTGGCAGGGCTACCCGCTTAGTGCGTGTACATGGGAGCCTGCATGTAACATTTCACAGAATCTTTAATAGGGATGCATATGAGCTTTCGTTCGTTTGATGGTGGAATGAATACTTTATGCAGAGGACAATGTAAAGAGCATACAGGTTGCTAGCGGCACTACCTATGTTAAGACAAAGGTACTACCTAGCATGCCAGACAAAGTACTGCACCATCATCGCATTCAGCAACGGTCAAGTCACCAAAGCAGCATGTGATTGTCCCGCAGGGTGACTGATATGTCCATTCATGCAAGCCCCGTTGGCTTTTGTTTCACTTCCTACTGACCCTGATAACGGTAAAGGCTTATCCACAGTTTATCATTTTTTCAGACGTTGAATATATATGATGATGCTTGTCAAATACCATTGATGCACCAGCACTTGTACTCACAGATATATGTATTCAAGCCCTGTTGGCTTTTGATACACTTCTCACTGGTAACAACTGGTAAACTAGGACAACTAAGTCACTTTTTTTTAAAATTTTCAGGCTTTGAATAAGATGATACTTGTGAAATGCCATAGATGTACCAGTACCTGCACATGGATCTATTATTTTAAGGACCATTTGTCACACCTAGTACTGACCCAGGTAACTGGAACTGCTAATACACGTTGTTTTAAACTTTTCAGACTTCTGTGACGTGAGGTGAGACTTCTAAATTATCACATGCACTAATGGTTTAAGAACGTTGCGCGATATAACTGTCATTGCACAATTTCTATGGATCCATGTCATTTTGTCCAATGTCTAAACCAAAAAAGACAAACCTAAAAGTCCCATGTTCATCATGCACAGAGTACAGCAGCACCTTAAGGAAAGCTCAGAGTCCCCTATGAGCACCTTACAAAGGAACAGCCTGAAGTCCAAAGCAGATGACATCCAAAGGGAGAAGAGGCCACTACAGAAGACTTCAGCTCTCAAAATGAAACAACAGGTCAACAAAACCACAGAAAAAGGATGCCAGGTTAGTGACAGCCAGCACATTGTCTTGGTCGTAAGATATGTGGGCGTCCGTACGGCTAAGCTGGTGACGATACACTATAAGACAACGCTTGCCATCCTCCAGTACCACATTCCAGTGAGAAAGGTCAGCAAGAAAGGACACCATTCCGACATGTAAATCCCTGTGTAAATTAACAAAAATGAATGACTTTCAAGTTAAATAAATATTTTAACAGTGAATTTGGAAGTACTTCTACTGTGGCTTATTGAATTCTGTGCTCTTTTTTCAGGTGGATGTGCTTGGAGAAGACTACATCAAACTGAAGCACGTCTTCGAGATCCGGTGGCTCAGCATGGGGGAGGCCATCCAAAGTGTCCTGCGGAACTACAGAGCGCTGGCTGTGTACACAGAGGAGCAGGCAGCAGCAGGGGACCCCACTGCCATCGGCCTTCACCAGCAGCTGACAAGCTACCTGCCAGTCGCCCTCCTCCACCTGCTTGCCGATGTGCTGGATGCCACAAACCATCTCTCCAGGCTGTTCCAGTACAGGGACATTACATTCTCTACTCTCAGAACACAGGTACAAACTTAGATTGTTCTCTGTAACTGTTTTTACTATTCTGCATTATCTGCTATAGAACTGTATGTATTTATCTCGTGTTTTACAATTAACCCTTGGGCAAGAACTTGCAATAAACTATTTACATATACACTGTATAAGGATAATAGGACAAGGTTTATATCTATCATAGACAATCTTTGCACATTTTGTCATTGCAGCTCACTGAGTGCCTGGACAGCCTTGAGGCAATGCGGCAGGTGGATGGCCCGAAGCTGGAGCGGTTTAGAGCAAGTGTGCGGCAGTCGGGCCAGTTCAGAGAAACTCCCATCCAGATGCGGGTGCCGTGGCGGGCGTGATCCACTGGTGGAGCTGGATAACATCAAGGCAGTGTTCTTGGAGAGGATCCTGGAAAACCTACGCGCCAGGTTTCCCCGAGTTGACCTCCTGGAGGCAATGAAGGTTAGGATACATCTGAAAAACTTGCAAAATTTTTCATTAATGTTGGTAGCATTCACTGAATTTAATGATCGGCAAATATTACTGCTTTATCATCTTCTTTGTTGATACATGTGCTGTCCCTACGACTTTCAGGGCTATTGGACTGATGAATTGATGATAACTATAATATCACTATTAAGTCTTGTAAAACAGTTTACTTCTTAGCTTGCAGATCTTTGAGCCAGCTGCCTATCCAGTAGATCTGATGACAACCACGTGACCGGACCACTCGGTCAGAGTTAAAGCGTCTTAGGGACTACGACCCCCACCTACTCTTCTGTCCACCAGCAAGAGTCACGGCGTACCGGAGCAGTCTACAGTACTATGGTCCTTACCTGTGGAACACTCTTCCGCTACAGCAACGACAGCTCCTTAGTCTCAGGACTTTTAAACTGAACATTAGAAGCAGGACTTCTCAGGATTTTTCAACAGTTCATTAGGTGCAGGACTTGACACTGTTGATGTTTAGGATGTTGTAATTAGTAATATATTATGTACTGTGTATTTGTGAGTGTATTTTTATGTGTATCAAGGATTACCTGAAAAGCAGACCAACATGGCCAGAGTTGTAATTACTGGTTAAATAAATGAATTGAATTGGCCCTGGCCTACTGGGGGAGGCAAGAACTGAACACCCTCCTGGACCACTATGCGGAGCAGAAGGTGACAAGGGAGGGTAATGTGTGTGAAGGATATATTGACAGATACATCTGGGAAGGGCAGTTTTGTTCGTTTAATCAGGCTGTGGCAGCCCGCTTCAAAGGCGAAGAGAGGGTGAACGAGGATGGAGAGGCCACCTTCCGTTTCTACCTCCAGTGTTTGGGGGTGTCAACACTGACAACCAGCGGATCTTTGGTGGTCAGTGGATTTGATCATAATTTTTTCTGTTGTCTACTGTCAATTTCGTAATTCCCTTTCTGTTGATACTGTCAGCTTTGTAGTTGCTAACTCTGCATCCGGTTTTCCCATTTATTTTCTTTCCCAGCAGTGTTTAACTTTCAAGCTGTGCCCATTCCTGAATGTACTGATTACTGTGATCAGCAATGCCAATAGATTTGCTCTTCATGTACTATTTCAGAGGTGTTGAAGCTGATGTGCTGCTGCCTAATTGTGCTGGTGAGCAATACCGAGGCAGACCGCGCTTTCCTGTCAGAACAGAATTAAGACAAATACACGCAGTCTCCTCAGCATTGAGCAGCTGGACAGGCTCATCAGGCTCAGCTATGCCAGAATTCCCATGCCTGAATTCGGCTTCCCTGCCGCCAGAGAGCTGTACCTCCAGGCGCTTGTAGACGTAGAAGTATTTTTACAGCAAACTTTTCTTGTTGCAGTAGTGTATACTAGGGTCAAATTTTCTAATTGTTGCAGTAAAACAGCATGTATGCTCAGCTCAGGTCTACATTTTTTTACGTTTTTATAGTTGTATTGTTGCAGTAAAGCAACATGTATGCTCAGCCTAACTTATATTGTTGCAGTAGAATAAAAAGCTCAGGTCAACATGTTGCAAGTTTAAGGTAAACTAGTAGTACTTGTAACACATTGAAGAAAATTTTATTACTTTTAAAGATGAACCTGGCTTGAATTTCTCTTATGTTAAGATTGTAGTTTTCCACTCATATGCCCTGTTGCAGCACTTTAACCTATCCGAGGACGAGTCTAATGACTCAGAGCAAACCAGTGACTCTCAGGAACGATTAGATAATGAGGATGATAGGACTCTGAGTAGGCAGGCGTACTATCAAGGTGCCTCAGGCAAGTCTGCCGCTTTGAGACGTGCGGAACTGATGTTGAAACCCGTGCAGTATTCGTTAAGGACAAAAATGCTATCTTATTCGAAGTCTTTGTGTAAAACTGTTGGTAGGTTGTGGGTATTGCCCAGGCACAAAAGTTCCCAATTGCCCCGGGCAATAAAAAGTGTGATGTGACTGGGGTTACTTTACACAAGTTATAACTACAAGCGGCGACTGTAACGACTCCATATGTACGGGAAACTCGGCAATCCACCTACAGTAATACAATACCTCCGGGTGAGTAAGGCAGAACAAGTAGACGCCCTAATCCAACCAACCCAGGCCCAGCCGGTTTTCCACCATAAACTCGAAGCTGTAAGCAAGATGGGATCTCTGGGGATCATCAAGCATCTGGTACGTCCAGGAGACTTCATAGCGAAGTTAGACCTCAAAGGCGCCTCTCGCTCAAAACCAGAACACTGCTCGAAGTTTATTATTGACCGAGATACCGACCAGCCCAGAATCATCTGCAAAAATTACAGCACAATGGGAAACAACGACTGAGACTACAACAATCCTTCTCAGGACACCATTCGTGTTGTAACAGACGATCAGGTGATAACCAGAACTGGCCCGATGATCAAAAGATATGGCTTTAATGTACGGTAACTGGTATTGTAAGTAAGTAGAAAGAACTTCCAGAAACTTGTTGTTCCAGACCTACATGGCAATTTCATTTTTTCTACAATGTGACACTGAAGCTGACCAGCAGAAAACAACGCCAGAACACCAAAATGGGCGAAAAGCTAAAAGCCAAATTACAACAGATGCGCGACTAGTTGTACATGGAGTGGTACATGGAGAGGCCTGCGTTTTATAATCTCCAAGCAGATTCGGTGGGGCCATAATGCTTTTTACTGAGGAAACGGTCAGAATTGAGCGAGCATATATCACGACGCAATGTGTAATGTCGTTTTGACGGAAGGTGGCGGACAAACCCTTTTACGCAGACGAGCTGGTAACAAACATATGGCGTTTGATATCTGACGTCGACAACAAGCTACAAGAATGTTGGGCACACATCTCCAAGTTGTCAGATGATGTGGAATGTCGAGTGGCAGCAGATTTTGAAGAACCGTGGACGAGAAAAAAAAACAAACTGGTATCGACCCTCATTTGCCTATACAGGGAACAGGTGGACTACCTGGCCAAGCAGGAGAAAAGTGGTTTTCAACTGTCACTTGACCAGAAAACTTCTAACCCTCGAAGGCATTGTCAGCATTGGTATCAGGGAAGGACATATCACAGATATCCCAGAATCTTTCTTCACTGAAGTCACCCAAAACCTTCCGGACAAACGCCCCCTCATCCATTCGATTCTCTGGACACTATATCTGTTACAGATGAAGAGTCCAAAAATAAGTTGAAGACAATGTGAAAATAAAATGTGCATTCCATGCATTGTGTGGTTTGCTGGACCTGCGTAGTTGCAGAGCCAGAAATGATGTAACGATCTTGTTCGGCCTTGTTGCCATATCATATGGAGCGGATAAACAATTTGTGTCTCTCTTGAAACATCTTGGACTGTCTGAAAGTTGGGACACGTTGATGACGCTCATGGGGAAAGTCTTGACGCATTTCAGAATGAGTTTCGGGATGGAATTGCACATGTAGCAAGAGAGCTACGTCGTCTCCTACACCAATGGTCCGATAAGAAAGCTTCCCTTCAAGCGGTTTACAACTATCATTTCACCCGTGTCAGATGTGAGGGGAGATGGTCCAGGGAGTCCAGGAAGAACATGAAGTCGATGATGTCCTACATTACATCATAGAGCTAGACTGAACGATAACAGACCTTGCCAAGAAATATGGCATTTCAATATTAATGCACTCAATATAATTTTTGGTACCGCAGGTGACCGTTGCCATGCTCTGCCCAATGTTATCATTCTTCTTGGGAAGATATTTGTTTTTAGAAATAGGAAATATTCTTTAAATCTGTCTGCTTTCAAATCCTTTGTTTCTTCTGTCTACAGACTAGAATTGAACATTGCATACAGGCAAGATTAAGTACATAAGATTAAGGGAAAATGGAGAAATTTTAATACTGTATTTTCTGGTTAAAAATAGGTACATGTAGTGGGTAATTGTAAGTAGATAAAAGGTGATTGTGGTCTATTGTTAGGATGAATGATATGTTTTGTCAAAATATTTATGACTATCGGCAATGGGGGTTGCCAAGCGGCCTGACAGCGTTTCTGTTTATTTTTGTTGTTTTTGCATACTGCAATGTATCTGATGTAAATTTGCCAAGCTTTTTTGTTCATCTATTTTGAAAAAAACTCTAAAAGAAAGATTGAAAAAAAAGAAATATGGCGTACATCGCTCAACCATACAGACATTTGAAGAAGGGTGGCAGACATAACGGAAGAAAAATACAGCGACCTCAGGAGAGCCAAGCAAGACTATGGCTTCAAGTAGATGGGGCAGAAGGTTATGTTTGGATGCTTACGGTACGGTAACATTGTCATCATCCTAAATATCTTTTTTCATATTTTTTACTATTTTTTTACTTTATATATATTTTACAGGAGCTTATCCCTGGGCTAGCAAAGTGGAGAATTGACCAAGCCAAGGCCCACGCAGCTGAGACAGGACCAGGAAACCTGTACAACAACAACAAATATACAGAACACGTCTAAACCCAGTACAAAACAGATCATTTCCTGGTATTCCTCACACAGCCACACTTCCAGGACGTGACCTATGGCACTAAGAGAAAGAAGCTTGACTCAGGTGAGGTAATCACAATTCCTGCCACTACCCGGACAATCATTCCAACAGGTTCGAACCTCTGCGAGAAGAACACTTCAAAATCAGAGGTGTGCGCTGCAAGACACAAGTCCCTACAGGGCCTTGTTTACATATCGACAGAAGGTGCAAAAGCGTTTGATATTTTTAGGTGGTGTTGTGGACACCCTGGTCCAGAGCGAGGCACCGGCCGGTTGGGCTGATAGTGCGAAGCAGACCCTGAAGGCAGGGAAGCGGTACCTTTAGACATACTTCAAGACTTA
>NW_017803841.1:72349-111179 GCF_001625305.1 Branchiostoma belcheri | reverse complement strand
CTAAATTCTTCGCGAACTTGTTCACCCCGTTTCGAGAAATTTACAAACATATTTACAATGCATGTATTTATTTCTCAGTGGTAAAATGTACCGATGGGCATATCATGAATGTACCGAAACAAAATCAGTAATAGTTCGTTGGTTAGTTGCTCAGAATTCGGGCTCTAAAATACACCAGAGAGCCTCTCAATTTTAAAAATTTCCTGGGGGACGGCCCCCCCCCCACCCAACGAGACGGGGGGAAACCCCCCTCTCGTGCTCTCCCCGCCTCCCCCCCCCCCCCGCCGTTCATAAATTTCTGGATCCGCCGGTGGTACGAGTTTTAGATGCAGGTTGGTGAAGTGAATGTTCTAAAGTGGGTTCTGTTATGTCCCCCCTGTGACGTAAGCAGTCAATGCGATCCGTGAAAGTCGAATGGGTCTATTATGAATGCTGTGTGAAGTACTTGTACCTTATTTTGCATGCGCGCTTCATTGCAAGGTGTACGTCACAGCTATTGTTTGCGACGTTGTCGGTGAATTTCATCAGTCAACGTTGCAACACCAACTTGAATTTAGCGTTATTCGTAGCGAAGCGCCAGAATTTAGCGTAAAGCGTTGCCGGCCTCCCGGAATTTAACGTAAAGCGTTGCGAGCCTCCATAAATTTAGCGTAAAGCGTAATGAGGACCCCCCATGCAGACCTTCATACAGCACAGTCGGGAAATTATGCCAAAAGTTTAAAAAAACGAACAATTATAACCAGATGCTGCGAACTTGTTACGTACTACTTTCTGGCGGCAGATGGGTGCTGAGGAGGATATGCGGTGGCGTGGTCTAGCGAGGCTCACTTGGGGTTTGTCTATACATGTTTTCAAGTATCAGAAAATGGGTGAGCGATATGCGCAGATGTAGGGAAGGCGACAAGATAAAGAATGACACACACACACACACACACACACTCGGCCTACCTGACATGTGTGTGTTGCAATTCGCTCAGTTTGTGCGTTTTCACCCCTTACAGACAGCGTTTACAGTAGTAACACATCTGTACACATTGAACTAACACATAGCCCGTGCACAGTGAAACAGTAACACCTAGCTTCAGTACACAGTAAACCAGTAACACCTAGCATCTGTACATAGTGAACCAGTAACACAGACATAGCATCTGTACACAGTGAACCAATATAAACACATAGCCTGTGCTCAGTGAACCAGTAACACCTAGCTACAGCTTTTTTTCATGAAAAATTTACACTAGAATACAGTATTTCAGTGACCAGGATTATATTGTACAGAACAAAATTGTCCATTAAACTAGGTTAGAGTGTGGTTGACCTCTCCATTGTAAAGTTAAAATCATTATTAATCACCCCCAAGCAAGAAGTGGACTATTCCAAGATAATGCTTCCCCAGTTCCTACTATAGTAAGGCTACACCAACTTAATTTTCTGGATGACATCCGCGCGCGCATTGATTTTTGGCAGTTCTCAAAAAAAAAAAAAGATCACATCCTCCTAGGCTCTGGCCTGGCTCTAGGCTAGTACATGTAGTTAGTGACAATACGGAGCCGGTGGTAACTCTGGAGGATGGCACCCAGGCTACCGAAGCTCCACGACCGCAAGAACTCAGTACATTAGTGCCGATTCATAAATTCCTCAAAAAGCCAGCATGTGCCGGCTTATTGCATATGTCGCTATGTACTGCCGCAAATTCACAATACCTGAGCTTAATATTCCTGTGGTTTAGTAGCATTTTTATTTTTGGCCGGAATTTTTTTTTTTTTGCCCGCGCGCACTAGTTTGGGGATGATCAGGGGATGTCATCCATAAAATTAAGATGGTGTGGCCTAATGCAAGTTTTCTTGGACACATAGGACCCACCCACCTCCCATCAGGAAGTGGACTTCTCTGCAATCACCTGTACCTAAACCGCAGAAATCTTACACATTACCAAGTTTTAAGTCATTTTGGTTTTCATAGGATTACTGTCAGCATCATTGTTGGAAAAATTACGCCCAAAATGATTGTAACCGATGCATGATGTGGTTTATTCTGGTGTGAGTCCTATCTATCTACAGTATCAATCTATACAGCAGCTAGCTCATCCACACCAAAGTCCATGCCATTTCGCTTATATACCAGCACAGATTCCCTCTATAGCAAGTTGCTAGATTCATTTAGTTAAAGGAAACTGTACAAAATGAATCACCGCTGACCCCAGAAAAGTTCTTGGTGCCTTGAACATTGCGTACTTTTGTTTTCTCCCAAAAGATGAGCAACATTATGGTGCATTTCTACTTTTTTCCTCCAAATATCAATATGAAAGATATTTATGTACTAAGGGCTTTAACTTAAACTTTAAAGTACATCCTGCAGGTAATATACTAGTATGGGTTGTGCAGATATTTCTCATGTCTACCTGCACCTTGACTACAATGTTTAGAAAATTGTTATAAGTCTAATAGGTATGTGGTAACAGAACACAACTTTCCTCTGTTTATTTCACATACAGGTGCCAAGAGTCAACATGTGGCTGGATAGACATTGTCTTCAAAGGAAATGCAGAGCCCATCAGGACAACCTACATGTATTACTGGACCATATAATGCATACCTAAGGGTGTTGTACAACCAGCCACTGTCTCAGAGGAATGTTTTTTTGCCATATATTTCCTCAATGCATAAAGGAATATCAGCTGTACTCGATTAGTTATGATTAGTTAGTTCAATCACATAGAAACATAATGACAATGCAGAACATCTAGGTTTAGAAACAGTACAATACCATTCCTTGTTGAACTACTGAATGGCTAATCTCCCCGCTCTTCTGTATATATTTATGGTAACCATTTGTAGATAACGTTTCTTTTAATTGTCCAATATGTCCCAATTCGGTGATTGTAGCTATAATGGCATATTTTCTGTTATTTCATTTTATTGAAATAAACCTGCTATTCGTATTAGTCATGTTATATTCAAATGCACAGTAATGCTAGTTCAAGGTGTACAGTCACAGTGCATGGTACACTACTTTTCAATGTACATGTAACAATGATTATGTTTATGATTTGAAGTTATGTTTTCTTGTAAATTCCCTAAGTTCATGTTGAACTTCGTATTACTCATTTATTTATGTACTATAACTTTCAGTTATACTGATTTCATTTACATCTTTTGTTATGTACTTTGTATAATCTATTATTCTTTTACTTATTGTACCCCCCTGGGCCTCCTTGGAAATCAGCTATTGGCTGAAGGGCTATTGGCTGAAGGAGCTACCCAGGTGTCATTGAAGATTAAATAAAAATAATGTATTTATCTATTACAACTTTAGTTACCTAGATTTTAGAGACAGTATCATAATAAAAGAAATATGCCTGTTCTGTTTAAATACATTTTGAGTCTTTGGTGAGTGGCATTTACAGTGGCTAAGTACATCATGTATCTATAATCTTCTTGAGTTCATGGTTTACAAGCTCAGAGCATTAACATTAATGGGGTATAATTGATGGATGGCTACATTGTTAACCTGCCGAATAAAGTTCCAACTGGTTGTTACTCATAAAAAAGCTTGCCCTCATCTAATTATGCTAATTGATAGATTACATAAGGACAAACAAAATTAAGGGCTCGAAATTGATACTGTCCCTATGTCCTAAGGCCACGGAAACTTGACACATGTCCACTATTATGCCAATCATGGCTGCCATGTGCACCATGCCAGGTGCATTGGTGTTACATATTACATTTAGCAGTTTGTTGCTATTCAAACATTAGGATGCTGAATGTCAGTGTAATGCAGTTTGTATGTCTGAAATGTAATGATAACAAATGAGTAAGTGTACCTATTCAACATTTCTGACTGACACGCAAGTGTGAAAGTAATAAACTACAAAAAATACTGTAACACTGAATGTTTGCTGCTGATTTACATCACTGGTTTGTATAGCTAAAAGGTTAAGGTTCAAATTATCAACGTTCGTCACTCCTTAAATATTGTATTCATCTATTATACTAAAAGTTGGTACATGTATGTATATCAGGCAAATCTAGTAGATGAACTGGTCATCTCTAGTAATGTCTCTAGTTTGACTCCTAGAAGTAACTTACAGTTTCATCCAGATGACTCTTGTACCTCATCAAGGCATTGTTTTCGATCACCTTCATCAACTTGATCAAGGTATTCCATTGTTTTTAGATTCTGTTTAGCCACTTTCCTGAAATCATAATATAGTTGTAGTTCCTCTTTCTTGACCCTCTTATATTCCTGACCCGTGGGCTTGAAATCTTCCCTCTTTTTCCATAACGGATATTGGTAATTATTTGTGCAAACTTCTCTGAAGGAAAATGGGGTCTGGTCTGTACCAGTACATGCGTGCTTCCTCCAATTGCGCACGCATCTCCATTAGCATACGCAGTTAGGTTTATTGTCCGAGGGATATTTGGAAGGCGACAAACATGAAAAAAGAAAGTAAAATGAAATAAGAGATTACGTATGACGCTACACTACGTTCTACATAATAGTATCTCGTCTTTAATTGTAACCTCTTCGTTATCCCGAAATCTCTTTACGAGACGCTCCAAGGTGCAAAATGTACATTTTTCCCACGTGCAACCTTTCCGTTAGCGAATATTTGAAAGCTTAGTAAATCGATACCAATATTTACTTATAATACGTCCTCAACTTTGAACAGATGCTTGTGCCTTTAGAAAGTGCGACATTACAAAATGTGTCAGCTTTACGTTTTTCTCATGAAAAACACATTAGATTCCATATGTCAGTATGTCAAGGACCTTTATTTCGGCCAATTTTGATTGAAATCCGTTGTCTCCTAGGAGAGATTGAATTCTACACGATCTTTGTCTTGCAAAATGCCATGACGCATTCTAACTACTACGTTTCTGCTAGATCATGCTGGTTCGATTTAAACCGCACCTCTCAGAAATATACTTTCGTTAATAAATCAAGAAGGAAGCGATATTTTTTTACGAAACTTTCACAAAACTAAGATTATGTACTGGTCTAACTGCGATACTGACAGATCTGCTCTAGAGTTTTTCGTTGTGAAGATACGGATCATCCACATGCGTCAATTTTGGATGGCCGAAAGCGCACAGATAGTGCGGCGCTATTGTACATGTTATACATGCTATTATTATGTTATTGGTGACCATAACCTAGTTTAAAAAGTATTATTCATCAAGCATGTCTAGAGTACTATTTAAAAAAAGTCTAATTTTGGTATTGAATTCTTCCAAAAGAGGTTTTGGTGCGTTTTGCTAAATGATTTGCTAACAGGCCAAAATAGCGACTTATGATTGAACTGCAGCACGTCTGGAGCAAGTAGCGCTATTACTGTGTATTGCCGACTTTGAAAATGTTGTATTCGGTCAAAGGTAATCTATAAATTTACTAAAAGACCGTAGTTTGGTATTTCCTTCGTCCAATAGCTTTTCCAGTGCCTTTAATACATAAATACACATTTCCTACCGGAAATGGTCAGAACTGCAGCTAAGGAATTTTTTATGCCACAATCTTGTTATAGGATCATTATAGACCGGCTCCATCTTCAATACTATGAAACCAAATCACATACCTGATGTCAAAGAACCATTCAAAATCTTATGAAAGTACTTCAGAGAAAATTGCTTGCCCTTCAATGACGTTCTCTACATTAAAATCCTTTTTTTGCCTCAGATATGCAAAGTAGGTTGGAACCTCAACAATATGCAAACACGATGTCGAGGGACCTTGCTGTACCTAATAAAACTTGTTCTTCGAAGATCACATGTCGTTTAGCGAATTCTCATTTTGGAGCCAAAAAAAGCTTTTTTTGCCTCAGATATGCAAATTAGGTTGGAACATCACCAATATGCAAACACAATGTCGAGGGACCTTGCTGTACCTAATAAAACTTGTTCTTCGAAGATCACATGTCGTTTAGCGAATTCTCATTTTGGAGCCAAAAATAGCTTTTTTTGCCTCAGATACGCAAATTAGGTTGGAACATCACCAATATGCAAACGTGATGTCGAGGGACCTTGCTGTACCTAATAAAACTTGTTCTGAGAAGATCACATGTCGTAAAGCGAATTCTCATTTTGGAGCCAAAATACTAGTATATGCTATTTTTGCCTCAGGGACCCTAAATCTAATAATGTCCAAGACCTGTCCACTTATCAAGTTTTGTTATCCATCTTCAAATTCTTAATGTTTCCCCCACACACAAACAGACACACTCACAAATTGTTTGTAAGAGCTTCCCAAGGATAGATCTTGAAAGTAAAATAGGCAACAAAGTCAGAGAGGTATGTTATCAGAGATCCATTTTACTTTAATGTTCATAAATACCTACTCCCATTATGGATTCTACGGATTTTTGCAATTTGTTTCATATCTTACAGGGTATGAATATGCATTAAATCGTCACAGTTACTATGCAAGGATATGAAAGTCATCTCTGAAAATTGCTGTTGTTTACAGTCATATCATACATTATAATAGATGTACAATGTACATGCCCTACAAATGTGTATTTGCAGGTAAGATTTAACACTATGGAAGAATAAAACTCTAGATAACCATTCCTATGTCTATCTAACTGTATCTTACAGTGTTGTCCTTGAACAATACAGTTGGAGTGGGCTTCCTCTAATAGTTATTTGTCTCGTGCTTCTGATTTTAGTGTTCTTGTGACACTGAACTGGGTGATAGGTTTTACCCAAATATCTCTATAGATTTCACTTTATTCCATAAGCTCCATCATCATTGGCCTCCCTCCGTCTGGGCAGACGATGGCACGCGCCTCCTTGAACAGGTTCTCCTGTGGCTGTATAGACCGATCCTTGAGTGGCAGTCTCTGTTGCAGCTCTCACAGATAAATGTTGAAGTATGCTGAGCTGGTCTCGTCTTTTGTTTTTCTTTCTTTTCCTTTCGCAGTCTGTCCCGATGAAAGGCTGACACAGGTATTACCTGTACGGTGCCCTACCTGGTTACCAGATGAAAGGCTGACACAGATATTACCTGTATAGTACCTTACCTGGTGCCCAGATGAAAGGCTGACACAGATATTACCTGTATGGTACCTTACCTGGTGCCCAGATGAAAGGCTGACACAGATATTCCCTGTACGGTGCCTTACCTGGTTACCAGATGAAAGGCTGACACAGATATTACCTGTACGGTGCCTTACCTGCTTACCAGATGAAAGGCTGACACAGATATTACCTGTGCGGTGCCTTACCTGCTTACCAGATGAAAGGCTGACACAGATTTTACCTCTACGGTGCCTTACCTGCTTACCAGATGAAAGGCTGACACAGATATTACCTGTACGGTGCCCTATACCTGGTTACCAGATGAAAGGCTGACACAGGTATTACCTGTATGGTGCCCTACCTGGTCCCCAGATGGAAGGGCCAAACAGATATTACCTGTACGGTGCCTTACCTGGTCTACAGCTGGAAGGCCATCACAAATATTACCTGTATGGAGCCTTACCTGGTCCCCAGATGAAAGGCCAACACAGATATTACCTGTACGGTACTTTACCTGGTTACCAGATGAAAAGGCCACACAGATGTCAACTGCACGGTGCCTTACCTGGTCTACAGCTGAAAGGCTGACACAAATATTACCTGTTTGGAGCCTTATCTGGTCCCCATGCAGATGAAACGGCCACACAGATATTACCTGTACGGAGCCTTACTTGGTTCCCCGATGAAAGGGCCACACAAATACTAGTATTACCTGTACGGTGCCTTACCTGGTTTCCTAGATGAAAGAGCCACACAGATACTACTAGTATCACCTGTGCGGTGCCTTACCCGGTTTCCTAGATGAAAGAGCCACACAGATACTAGTATCACCTGTACGGTGCACCAGTGCCTTACCTGGTTCCTAGACAAAAAGGCCATATTACTACCTGTTCCGTGCACAATTCAACTGCACCAAACCTGCACTGGTCCATGACCATGTAGTACTCCAAATATGCCTATATTTTTATATAATTTATATAAAAATGTAGGCATATTTGGATTTTTATTTGCTGCATTGACTGTAACCATGTGTTAAGTTTAAAAGAAATGATAGCAATACTAGTAGTTTCCAGTTTTCAGTGTAATCCATTATGTTCTGAGTGGTACAGGTAAAATGTGTCTGGTGCAGATGATTTTCAATGTAAATGTTCCATAAAAAATTATGCAAAGAAAACTACTTGAGTATTACTAGAAGCCAAGCTAGTTCCAGTTGTCCAGCTAGTTCCTTGTCCAGATTTGCTCAAAGTGGAAGTTCGACTAGCCCGGGCTTGAAAGGGCATGTGCAGGTTAGTGCAGGTGAAAATTCACCTGCACTAACCTGCACATGCCCTTTCAATAGGAGCTGAGCGGCTATTCCAATTTTCAATACCGGCAGACATTTAAGTGTTTCGGGCCCTGCTAGTTCCAGATTCGCTCGAAATCAAGTCCTCCATAGCAGCCCCTCCCTAGTTCCTTCTCGAGATTAGCTCAAACCCTCCCTTAGTTCCTAGTCCAGATTTTTGCAAAGCCTATTCAAACCTGACTTTTGCCCCCCTCCCCCATCGACATCTATTTTTGACAGTCCAGTTAACTACTGTTTGAGTCTGTTTCCGAATCCCAAAGTCAGTCTTGATATTCAAAGTGATATCATAACCCCGGAGAAACACTTACCTGTAAAATAGTTAACGTAGAATGTATATATGCGTGGCGTAGCAAAGTTACTTCCAGACGTAAATAGAACGCCCGCCTGCACACGCCGAGCAGGCTGGGTGACCTGACCTGCCGGACGGACCTTAGCTCCGCCCATCACGCACAGCGCGGTCGTACGTACACTCAACTCAGCTCTTTGCCCGAGCGTTACTCTTGACACAGTAAAACTGTTCCCAGCGTTTCTCTCAGGATGTGGAGAGGACATCTCAGCACAGTATATACCATCTAACGCCGACCATAGTTTTCTATTAACTACTGTAAACGCTGTCTGTAAGGGGTGGCGTTTTGACTCCAGTGTGTGTGTGTCTGTGCCTGCGTTTAATTAATTATATTGTTCTAGACAATTTTGCCTACTGCCGTTGCTGATTTTATTTTTACAAAGTTTAGAAATGTGTTGTACGTCACAAGCATTATCTTTCGCGACTATTTATAGACTTATTTATATTATCTATGTAACAATTTATACACTTGATGGGTATAATCAGCAATGAATCCCGGTAAAAGTAGCAAAGGTGCTTTGCCTAGCGGAGCTGTAACTGACGGCAAGGTAAATGACAAGTTCAAGGCTACTTTAAAGAGTGACGGCAACGATATCTCACCCATTAAATGCTCTATAGATCTATATATTTATCCAACACACACATATAGTACACAATCACACACACAAACAAACGGACGTATACACCACACACACTGCGCGCACTGCACACACACACACTCGGCCTGCCGAACAGAAGGAATTACCCTGGGAGCCATCCTTGTTGGGCGTCGCGGAGAGTTAGTAAACACCGCCGGCCCTGGTTAGCCCGTCCCCGGCACACACCCTCCCCGCCCTACGCTGGGCACCACATGCGGAAACCCTCTACGCCGCGCGCTGAAACCACATGCGGAAACCCTCTAGGCCGCGCTGAAACCACATGCGGAAACCCTCTAGGCCGCGCGGAAACCACATGCGGAAACCCTCTAGGCCGCGCGGAAACCACATGCGGAAACCCTCTACGCCGCGCTGACAGTAATTACACATAATCTCCAAGCAGATCTTTTGGTGGCCAAAAAAGACAGCCGGCCGACAGCATCCAATTGGGCCGGCTGTCAGAAAAATCGGGGCATAGAAAAAGGTCACAATCTTCCCATCCAACCTCTGCTTGGAGAGTAATTACGTAAACCCCCTAGGTCCGCCGCTCCAACGATGGGCCCGCGGCGTTTACTAACTGGGCAAAGGTTAGGAATCCGCGCATGTGTATTGGGGCCAGTTTAAGTATATAGAGATTGGCAATACAAAACCAAATGTAAAAAGTCTTTTTTGTGGGAAATGTTGCCTTTTGGAGCTGGATGTTACAGGTAAGGGTTCTTGAATTTTTATTTTGTTCAGAAAACAGACTTTCAGCCATGTTTGAGATGTCCAGCAAAGAAAAGAAGATATATGTTTACATGCATTGCTGTGCTGTCCATGGGAGGTCAGAGGTCACCCTCCAATGTGAACAAGGATTTTAACGATGTTTAGGTGCGTAGGATTTTGAAATTTTGGGCTAAATGGACAGTTTAGATGATGTGCTACCCAGTCAATGTGTGATATGGATGGCCTAAAACTCAGGTAGGTGACTTTTGATGCCCCTTTTCTGTCATGATTTACATGTATTAGATGTCTATTTTCTATTTCTAGGCTGTGCCCAACTCTCCGCGACGCCCAACGAGGATGGCTCCCAGGGTAAGAAGGAATTCGACGAGCAGCAAAACACTCGCCATCTCGGCCGTGACGTGAAATAGTTGTGGGTATCAGCCGCACAACAACAAGGTCAGGCATGGTGACAGACCAGAGGAGAACCACTGTGGCTATCGAACGAAAGGGGGGATACGGCAAGGGGGTTAACCATTGTGGCTTTCAAACGGAGGTATAAAGCAAGGGGGTTAACCGTTATGGCTATCAAATGGGGGAATACGGCAAGGGCATAACCATTGTGGCTATCAAATAAGGGGCTGAGGCAGGGATTAACCATTGTAGCTATCGAATGGAGGGATAAGGCAGGGGCTAACCATTGTAGCTATCGAATGGAGGGATAAGGCAGGGGCTAACCATTGTAGCTATCGATGGAGGGATAAGGCAGGGGGTTAACCATTGTCGCTATGAAATGGAGTGCCTAGACCACTCAGGGCCCGAACCGATAATATATAGAATATGTACTATAATGCAGACAGGTACTTACAATATTCTGTTTTTATTACAGTTTTCGTCCAGCCTTTCTTAGTATGATGTTAGATTTCACGAAGATCTACCAACAGGCATATGAAAGAAAAAGTGCAAATCACCATATTTTATTTCTTTTAATTAAAACTTCTAGTTACAATACAATGCAAAAATGCAATGACACTAATCTAATGATTTGTCATCAAATTATTCAACAGCTTATTATGTTTCTCGCTTTGAAAAATGCATCCGATTTTCTTAACTTTCCCAAAAGATTACTTAGAGCTTTACTCCAATACATAGTATCATTCTGTCTTGCCTTCCAGCGTGTAATGTAATAATTCATTCAACTTATTCAATGCAGGATTTCTTAGATTCTGATTTACGCTTTCGATTTGTATTAGGTCAGTCATCACCAGCTCAATCTGTCTACGCTGACCAAAGTAATGACATATATAATGTCAATAGATACAATTACAATGATTATACAAATGTAGTAAGTTTTGTCACCGATTAGTGATAATCAGCATTATCTTCGTTTCGCATTAACATTTTATCTGTTTCGTCCAAAACTAGATATTATGCAAGCAGCAACAACTCAAACGTTAACAACAAAATAAAATAGAAAAAGTTTCATTTTGATTTAGTGCTTCATGAATTTATAGAAAATGCTAACAGATATCGGAAATAGGGCAGGTAATATGTTGTTTATGGCCAGACCATGTGTGATTATTATTCTGCGGTAACCTGAATATTATCAGATAGGCAATGTTATTTTTTCATCTTAGTGATTAATGAAATTCATTTAGAATGCCAACACATAATACACGGGTAGTGCCATACGTCGTTTATGGTTTGATCTTCATAGATACAGACTTCAGGGAGTAATGACCTCTCCAAAAATACCACTCCACACCTTGCCCTAATGGACAGGAGTCCCCACAGTTGCCCAGGTAGCGACCGTTGAGGAAGGCGACGCTGCAGGTCCTGTACCACCAGCCGCCCTGTCCGTACAGCTGAGAACAGTGGCTGCTATAGTAGGCATCATTGTCCCTGTCCACAGTGGAGAACCTCTGCCTGTTGTTGTAACGCATGGAGTCTCCCGCGTCGCCTGAATACCCGGAAATGCGCAGCCTGTATTGGTCCGACTCACCAGACACCCTAAGTGGGGACATTTAACAGACTAAACAAACAAAAAACATTTCCCGTAACCTATGTATATGTCCTACCAACTTGATGAAATTATTTTCAGGAAATCTTAAAGGATTCTGTTGTGCATTCAATACATTAATTAATTCATTCATTCAAACACAAGGCACACACGATAAACGATCACGCAACCTCACTCTAGGCACACGCGCGCGCACACACACAGTCACACACACATACAGAGTCACACACACACACACACACACACACACACACATACATACAGCGCCACACACAGTCACACACACACAGTCACACGTACTCATTGACATTGTCTATGCTGCAATGGAGGGTTCCCTTGGATGAAAGCACTCTTCCTGGAAATATTTCAATGTATTCAGTTGACAATACTCTTTACCTAGAGGTGTTTTACTCACCTGAAGCTGGAGAATTCCGCATACCGTGTTTGACCTTCCCAATCCTGCATGTCCACTCTGAGGCGATAGTTCTTCTGATTGGTCAGGAGGTGAATGTTCTCGTTCCCAAGCCAGTATTCCCCGCTCTTGTTCCCAAACCCGTGCTTGTACTCCTCCCATGTCCGGTTAAAGGGAACCGACCCGTCCTGTCGTCGCTGGATCAGTCCATCCACCTCCTTTGCACCACAAGGGAAACGGTACATCATTGCTTCAATCATATTTTATGCCAATAAAACATGACATTAAGTCAACCAAAAAGAACTTACCAACGTTTATAGTCTTGCTTCCCCAGCACAGATATAACTTAATAATAAGTGGATACACAAGGAAATCTGTGACATATCTCCATGTTTCACCATACAGTACCTGCGGTATCCATGTCACAGTAGGTCTCCAAGATAGAGGAGCCGAGCCTAATGTTGTAGACTTCGCTTGTAGTCTCTCCTGCTGCATAGAGATCTGCGCAGTCTGACACTGTGTGATGAAAAATAACAGAAGGGCATTTAGGATTATAGAGACAGAATAGCTGTGGCAACATGTTTATTTAGTAAAAGGCTATATAGTACTAGTGATAATAGCTGCGGTGCAATAAGTTTACATCATACCTGGTACACAGATGACTCCCGCGTCTTCCTTGTGGCTACAGTCATGGTCTCCCCACCTGCTGATCTCACAGTCCGCCACAGAAGACTCGTTTCCTGAGCAGCTGAGATCTTCCAGCCAGATGTTTCCCGTCCCTTCCGGAAAGACTCCGCCCACCGTGGCGACTCCTCCCCGATACAAGAGCTGTCTACAGACCACTTGAGCGTCCCTGTCGTCAAACCCGTCATCACAGACCGTCCCCCAGTCCCCGTTTCCGGGCCGGATCTCCACACGACCTTCTGACGGACTTTGGCCTCCAGTAAGTCGGACGGACACGTCACCTAAACATTTCATTTTGTCAACTATTAGAGTCCTATCTGGAAATCCGGACAAAGTGGTTACATAGATTTCTATACATTTATCTAAGAGTGCGATACATGTATAAGATACATCTCTATACAGATACATCTCAGAATGCAAACTGAAAAAAAGTTATCTTTGCTGTTTGGTTTGGTTCTAGGTTTTCTGGGTTCGACTGCTGATTATTCGGTGTTGCGCTACATCTTAACTTTTGTTTGCCTCAATCTAGTTCTCATTGCATATTGGCGAACCTGCAAGTGAATTGGAAACTTGTGAGCACAAACCTGTGCAGACGACTTGTACACCCTGCCAATGTTCTGAACAGTCGTTGGAGTCCAAGCCAAATGAACAGGACGCGATGTCTTTCTCAGTTCCATTGCAGGTGACGTGACCCAGCCAGGTCCGGTCTGTACCTGTGATTACTGTAGGAGCTGAACTCACGACTCCTGTATACCCCAGCTGTCTGCACACGACACCCGTCTCTGCCTCGGTCCAGCTGGTGTTGCAAACGACACGCCACTCCAACTTGTTCACCGGACGGATCTCCACTCGTCCTTCCCAGGGCACGTGACCACCAGCCAGCCGGACAGCCATCTTACCTTTGTACACACACAGAAATTAACGTTTTAAAGTCTTGGTTTTTAATCACTTTTAAAACAAGAGTTCCCCGATCTCATATCTTCGCCAAATTAACATTAACACTGATGCATAGGAAGACCTGAATGGACTAGACCGTTAGACCACTAAAAGCTCCATGAAACAGCACCCTGCAAAGTGCAAGATAATGCACATCTAGCTTCTCCAAAATCATGACAGTGACTTTTTTCATTGCCAGTCTTGTTAAAATCGGAAGTTCAGCTGCAGTAACATAACAAGCCGCTAGGACTCGTCAAGCCATACGTATACCCACCTACCAGATATCAAGACAGTCCATTTAAGCATTCTAAAGTTATCGTTAAACAGACAGACACACACACACACACACACACACACAAACACTCCCACGAACGTCCCTGAAAACATAACCTTCTTGGCGAAGGTAATAACTGCGGTGCAATAAGTTTACATCATACCTGGTACACAGATGACTCCCGCGTCTTCCTTGTGGCTACAGTCATGGTCTCCCCACCTGCTGATCTCACAGTCCGCCACAGAAGACTCGTTTCCTGAGCAGCTGAGATTTTCCAGCCAGATGTTTCCCGTCCCTTCCGGAAAGACTCCACCCACCGTGGCGACTCCTGAAGGATACCCGAGCTGTCTACAGACCACCTGAGCGTCCCTGTCGTCAAACCCGTCATCACAGACCGTCCCCCAGTCCCCGTTTCCGGGCCGGACCTCCACGCGACCCTCTGACGGACTTTGGCCTCCAGTAAGTCGGACGGACACGTCACCTAAAACACAACATCTGCTTATCAAATCCAATAACTTAAATTGCGATAAGTTTGAAATTATTACATTTGGGCCCCTACAACAAACAAACAAACTTAATATTTTTAATATCTCGTGTTCTTGGCATAAATAAAGTGGGCATGATTTATTTTGGCCTTTGAAGAGGCGTAGACCATGCGCCCCTAGCAGCTTTTTTGAACTGAAAGTGCCGAATTCGTTTCTCTAATTGACTTTAAAGGAGAATAATCCCAGAAGGGGTCAACATGACTTTTGATGCTAATTATGCTTATTACGAGCTAATTAGCATAATGAGCTTTTAAAAATTCGCAACCATGCATGATAGAAATATCAAAGATGACATAACGAATGGTGTTGACTTTTGCATGTAGCTCTAGTAAGGCCACACCAATTTAATCTGTTGGTTCTCGGATTCGCCTCTTCGTTTTTTTCTGATTTGGAAAAAAAAATTGATTCTGGTCCTGAATCAACTGAAAAATGCTCATGTTTTGCCCCCCCAACAGCTGAGGAAAGTCCTTTTCTTCCTGGTTGTTACAGTTTTTCCATCTATCATTGCAGTGGTTTGATTAAAGTTCAAAATTCAATGTTTAAATTTTAACCCAGCCTTTTGTGTTGACTTCATGGCTCATTTAGTAGCATTTAAGCCTATAATAGGATGCCTAGACCTGTTTTTATCTATATTTTTTTTCGCCCTGTCGCTTCACATTTTTTCTGAAAAAATCCGAGAACCAACAAATTAAATTGGTGTGGCCTTACGAGATAATTTAGGAGCTAATTTGCATAATTAATACGCAACGTTTATACACCCATTGCCATGATGATAGAAATATGAAACATGGCATATGTAGCTGAAACATGACATAAGAACATCAGCAGACATAAATCAAACAAATGAAGACCTCATTTGCAAAATTCTTGAGAAATAGAATGATTCAATATTGGACAAGACGGGATTTTCATACTGCAGGTCGACGTCGTTGTCTTCATTGCCTTTTATCAAGAAGTAAAATTATCATCATTTGAAAACGAAGACAAACCTTTGCAAACCACCCCAACATCTTGCCTGTGGCCACAGTTCCCGTTATCATCATTCTCGATCCGACAGCTCTCTAGAGAAGATTCGTTGCCGTTACAGTCCAGATTCCTGAGCCAGATGTTTCCCGTCCCTTCTCTGAAATCTCCGCCCACCGTGGCGACTCCCCCACGGTACCCGAGCTGTCTACAGACCACCTGAGCGTCCCTGTCGTCAAACCCGTCATCACAGACCGTCCCCCAGTCCAGATTACCGGGCTTGACCTCCACGCGGCCTTGCAACGGGCTTCGGCTTCCCGTAAGCCGGACAGACACACCACCTGCAGAATCACACTGTCCTGATCACCACATTCAAATTGCCGAATGACTTCTCAGCTTTTGGCCTCGTGTATCTATATATTAACAGCAGAAGCAATAACATGGCCATGTGCATGTGATGAAGTGACTCGTTTACTAACCTGTACAGACAAGTTGTACATCCTGGCGATGATCACAGTCAGCAGGTTCCCAGATGAAGCCACAGGACAGGATGTTGGTCTCGTTCCCGCTGCAGGTGACGTTACCCAGCCAGATCTTCTCCGAGCCTTCCCCGAAGTCAGCCTGTCCGGCCTCGATCCTCCCGCCGGCATGTCCCAGCTGCCTGCACACGAACTCCGCCTCAGCCTCGGTCCAGCTGGTGTTGCACACGGCACCCCACTCTAACGCTCCCCACGGCCGGATTTGCACACGTCCCTTCCACGACGCCAAACCGCCAACCAGCCGGAGTGCTGCTTCACCTTTGGACACACCGAAAACGTTCAACTTTCCGTTTTCAGCAATAAAAAGTCATTCATTTATTAACATCTAAAGAATGGATTATACCTCCACAGACGACTCCGGCGTCCTCCTTGTGTGAACAGTCATTCTGTCCCCAGGGCTCAGCAGGACAGTCTCCCAGGTTCGTCTCGGTTCCTTCACAGGCCACCTCGTCCAACCAAACACTCCCAGAACCCTCTCTAAAATGGCCCGCCAGTTTCGCCTCCAGGGCCGTCCCGAAGCCGAGCTGCCTGCAGACGACATGCGCGTCCTGCAGGGCCCACCGGTCATCACAGACGGAACCCCAAGGGCCGGTCCCGTTCCGCACCTCCACTCGGCCTGCAAGCGGGGTGGGGCCGCCGGCAAGACGGACCTGGAAACCTGTAAAGGTGAACCGTTACGTTTTTAGAGATAACCCAGGTTTTAGAGTAGCCGTTAATTCCGATTAGGATTCGACTGAAAATTGTAACTGCTAAATCCTAAAGTACAGTCTACATCAATTTATGAATATAAAGTGGATAAAATGGATCCCCCAACTGTAATACTGGAGTTTCTTACCAGCGCCAGAGCTTGTAGATTCTGTTGTGACAGGTGACGGTGTACTGGGACCTGTAGTAGCAGTAGTTTCTTCAGTAGCTGCATTTCCATCGCCTTGAGAAGTCGACCCTGACCCAGTAGAACTCATGACCTTACTTGTCGAGACCACTAGATAGTTTGGCGCAGTCTCCGTTCTTGCCGAAACCATAGCCGTGGACACTGGCTGTGTCAGGGATGTCGTCATGGTTGGGTTTTCGCCTGGTCTCTCACATGGACACTGATGGTTAGAAAAGTTATAAGTTACAATAACTTTGTTGTGATACAGTTAGCTATCGATTTTTCCTGCGGTCTTGTGCAGTATGAATGACCCACTACGTCTGCCACGTGACCACAGCTGTCGATCGAAGGTAGCCTGCGGTCAGAAGATTTCTACAAAACGTTAGCAGCCTTGGCGGTGTGCGTTTAAAGTAGGCTTGGAGATTGTTGGGGCTTCAGTATAGTCTCTCTTTTAGTGGACTAACTCGCCTGGCATGCTATCTGTATTAATTGATTAATAGGCCAATTTCTACTCTTTCCAGCCGTATCTGAAGCAGGGTAGAGACTAGTCATAGGTTTAGTATAGACGAGGTGCATGAATAATTACTCCGTGAAGGAGGTCATGGCCTCCGGACGGAGTTTTTGGGGCACTCGTTTTTTCGTGTTCGCAGCTAGATCACATCGTTCCCTTCAGAGAAGGAAACACGCCATTCCAACAATGCATTTCGGTTTCTGTTCTGTAGAAGATATATACGTTCACCGGAAGTACCAATTCAGTTTGAATCATGGCGGCAATAGAGGTGAATCGATCTACTGTAGCTCCTGACTTCTCTTCTTGTAACATCGTAGGTTTGTACTGCGTTGAGAAACCATTGTACATGACGTGGGAAAGCATTGATATTGTCTCTGTAAACCTTCGGTACTGTCACATTTCGCTGGCCGCCTCACTGAGACAGCGACACTGGGCGCTGATCGCCGATAGACAACATTGGGGAACAGGTCACCAAAAGTTCCCCGCACCCAAGCTGCTTCGTGTGACCAGCAGTTGTGTGGTAAAGGTGAGTCTCTACCACCCATTATTGCACTCTGTTTTGTGTGTTTAGCGTTCTCAGTTTATTTCTTACGGACAGCCAGCGGTCGTTTCGTATATCGGGCGAAGGGGGAGGGGAGCAAATCACATGTGTACGGAGGTCGAGTGGATGCTGGGGCATGCTTTTAACAAGTCAACGTAGAATCTACATCACGGATGGAAATGTAAAATGTTGTTTATGTACGTATACTAAGTTTCTAGGACTGTTCGGAATCCTAACATTATGGACTACATCTCCGATGTAGACAAACCATAAATTCCGCGTAGACATATGAAAAGACAAAGACCGAAGCCGTGTGGTGTGTCGTTATGTCCGTGATTATACACGTTGTTTTCCTTTCACCGCAGCGGGTTTTATATTGAGGTAAATTCATGATTCCGAAACACCCCTATTTCTGTAATCCCGTGGAATAGTGTGGTAGGCGAGGTTCTGTAAGCAGATATTAGGCGGTTGTTGTGTATAATCATTTGCGAGTATCTGTTTGGATTATGACTTCTTGTGACTGTGATTGTGACTGGTTTGCATCGACTACGACACCTTATCAAATACATGATATGTAAATGAAGATATTGTTATGAACTAGAAAGGTAACATTTGCAAGATGTTTACCTCAGGATGGTCTCGCCTACCATTTATAACTTTATTGGGAAGAAGGATGGGAGACTATTTTGCTTATGTTGCTTACTTTTAGAGTATACTATAGAGTAACATTAACTGGGAGATTGGGAGATTTGAACGTGTTTTTTTGTTTTCAGGTATGTAAATGATAATTATGATGAGAGTTATTACCTTCGCCAAGAATTGACGAAGGTTATGTTTTGCTGGCCGTGTGTCTGTGTGTGTGTGTGTGTTTGTGTGTCTGTGTGTGTGTTTGTGTGTTTGTCAACAGCATAACTCGAGAAGGCTTAGATGGATCGTCTTGATATTTGGTAGGTGGGTAGGTCTCGATGAGACCTAGAACTGATTAGATTTGGGCCCCATAGCGGCTTCTTATTGTACTGCAGCTGAACTTCCGGTTTTGATATCTCGTGATCTGGACATGCTAGGGTCATGAAATTTAGATGGTAGATAGCTCTTGGGCTGGGAATGAAGTGACATGAGTTTGAGCCCCCTAGCTTCTTGCTCTGGAACTGCAGGGGCGTTAGTTGAAAAATGTTTAAAGGCTGATAACTCAAGAACCGATTGATGGATCGTCGTGATTTTTGGCATGTAGGTAGCTGAAGTGATGCTTGACATAATGATATTACAATTATGCAAATATCAATGTAATTTGCATAATTAATGAGGAAATTCTATAAATCAGCTGCATTCATGATAGGACTACTCAGGTAGTTTAAGGCCTGTGATTCCAAGGTGGTGGCGGTAAAATATGCATACGCTTGTAACTTTTGTTTGGTTAGCCGTATTTTAAAGAAATTTCACACAGTACTATCACTACTTATGTTTAATAAAATGATTGTGCATCTCTGTTGGTATGCTGTATTTTTTGGGTTAAAAACCCACATTTTTGTTAATAAAATATATCTTTATTTTAAGAGCCCCGTCCTCGGTGGAGTTTTCATTCTGGACCTTCATATTTCACCGTATTACAGCCAAACTAATATAGATTCAATTTATCCGTCGCTATTTTGCAGTCTATGAAGGCATCATAATTTATTTGGGTCAAAAATAGCAAAAAATGATAATTTTTTCCTATTTTTTGGCCAAAAAACGCTGTAGAGAAAATTCCTGTATGATTAAACAAAATAGCGATGGATAATTTTCTTTAACAAGCGATTAGATATTAAAAGTAACTGATATTCTTGACAAATCTGCTGTCATGACAGAGGACGAAGCCCCTACATGTGACTACACGCAGTACTTTAGAACCGCCGACAGCGCCCTCCGCCGGCTTCCGCGAAATCGAATACCCGATTACGTCAGGGATCTCCCTGCAAGCGCCATTGACCAATCAGGGTGCGTTACCCTAGTTACAAATGGCGGAGCCGGCAAGGCCTTTTCGGAAAATTTCGTATTTGGCTCCTTTTCAATCTTTTTTCTGTAGTATTTCATTCAGACAATCATTAATAACAACATATTTGGATAGTTCATGGTTTGCTTAGGTGTATTCATGTAAAAAAAGACAGAGAAATAAAGTTTTTGTAGCAAAATATTGCATTTATTCACTCAATTGGACGAGAGGGGTTTCCCGCGGTTTGATTAGTTACGTCACCTGCAGCCATGTTTCGTTCAGTTTATACGTGTGGATTTGGTCGTGTTGTTTTAAATCAAGTTTTCTGTGATAAGAGTCTTAAATCGTGCATANGGTGCGGTATAATACGTATACGCTTGTAACTTTTGTTTGGTTAGCCGTATTTTAAAGAAATTTCACACAGTACTATCACTACTTATGTTTAATAAAATGATTGTGCATCTCTGTTGGTATGCTGTATTTTTTGGGTTAAAAACCCACATTTTTGTTAATAAAATATATCTTTATTTTAAGAGCCCCGTCCTCGGTGGAGTTTTCATTCTGGACCTTCATATTTCACCGTATTACAGCCAAACTAATATAGATTCAATTTATCCGTCGCTATTTTGCAGTCTATGAAGGCATCATAATTTATTTGGGTCAAAAATAGCAAAAATGATAATTTTTCCTATTTTTGGCCAAAAAACGCTGTAGAGAAAATTCCTGTATGATTAAACAAAATAGCGATGGATAATTTTCTTTAACAAGCGATTAGATATTAAAAGTAACTGATATTCTTGACAAATCTGCTGTCATGACAGAGGACGAAGCCCCTACATGTGACTACACGCAGTACTTTAGAACCGCCGACAGCGCCCTCCGCCGGCTTCCGCGAAATCGAATACCCGATTACGTCAGGGATCTCCCCTGCAAGCGCCATTGACCAATCAGGGTGCGTTACCCCTAGTTACAAAATGGCGGAGCCGGCAAGGCCTTTTCGGAAAATTTCGTATTTGGCTCCTTTTCAATCTTTTTCCTGTAGTATTTCATTCAGACAATCATTAATAACAACATATTTGGATAGTTCATGGTTTGCTTAGGTGTATTCATGTAAAAAAAGACAGAGAAATAAAGTTTTTGTAGCAAAATATTGCATTTATTCACTCAATTGGACGAGAGGGGTTTCCCGCGGTTTGATTAGTTACGTCACCTGCAGCCATGTTTCGTTCAGTTTATACGTGTGGATTTGGTCGTGTTGTTTTAAATCAAGTTTTCTGTGATAAGAGTCTTAAATCGTGCATAGATAAACATTCCGCTTTTGTTTCATTACTTGGAGAGAATTTTGAGTTTGCTGACAACGCCAAATTTCGCCAGACCGGCCACCAAGTTCACAAGAGGATTTTCGGTTCGCTGAGTGGTACCCAAAGGTACAAGTACATTGAACACTTTTCTTTGTCTTCCTTTAAAGCGCTGCCAGAGCAAGAAAGGGCTTTGCATCGTTTTAAGAATTGCACAGAGTGTGTGAAATCTAAGCACAAACCGTTCAGTGCTTTCTGGCCAAATTCAAATGTTAACAACACTGGTGTAAACAAAGCTAGGTTGAGTGCTACGGACTCTGCTAGGCAGCTGTACAGATCTATCAACGATAAGTTCGAAGCCACACACAATATCTCGTTTGGCAAAGCCCTGACGAAAATTCCAGAGGCGAATGTTCAAGTGAAAAAAACAAGAGCCCAGAAACAGAAGGAAAAGAGAGATACATTAAGAAGATGCATACGAAGTACAGAAGAGAAGTGGGCAAAAACAGATGTGGCAAACTTCTTAAGCACAAGAGAGAATTTCTGCAAACGCCAGCAACGAAGAATGGCCCAATACTATGAAACTCGAGAGGAGGCACAAACGAGGGCAAAAGCAAGAAAAGCGAAAGAGAAGGCAGGTTTGAAAAAGCCCAAGCGACACTCACCTAATTGGAGAAACCTTGAGTTTGACAGAGAGGGGCTGCTGACACATGTCAAATCCTTGGCAAGTGGAAGTAAGGTAACTGTTACATGTAACGTTAGAAGTCATTGCAGCTCCTAGCCTGTTCCATAAAGAAGGTGTTTGCAGTTTGATAATAAAGTTGTTTCCTATTTCCTGGTTTGAAAGTGTTGTCTTATTCTTTGTGCTTGCACTGTTTTCAATCAAACAGTGTGACTGTTGCAATGTTCAAATGAACAGTTCATTTTACTTTTAGCTGTAGGTGTTTATAGACATGTGTTATTAATGGAACCATTTATCACAAACAGCATTACATATATCTGTCTATTTAAAGGAGCCAGTCTTTAAAAAAATAAAGGCTCAGCATCTTTACATTCATCACACACAACACTCACCACAAGAGAAGGACTACTTCACTGGAAACACAATTACATAACAGCATTGCTATGCCAGTTAACAGTTGAAAAAATCATTCCACATAAAGGATACTAGTATATGTATAGAGAGTAGGGTTTAGAAGCTCTAAGAACATGAAGAAGAATATTGTATACAAAATATCTATGTGAACATAGTATGTATCTACTCTCTTTTTTATCCCTATGCATTTCACACAGCTGTCAATAGTACTGTATATGGAAAATAAGACATACATGTACATATATTGCCTCTTGGTCTTTACAATATTTCCAAAAAACACATTAATGAATAATATGCAATATCTGTCAGGCCCAAAATACAATTTGATGCATAATTACATACCAGTTAAAAGAATGACCTGTAATATCATAAAGTAATGACTAAAGGTACATTTTCAATCATAAATCAGGATTTATCTGGTAGCACAGGGACTTGTCAGTCTTAGGCCCTGCATATTTGAAGTGGCTGTCATTCCAGAGAGGCCGGGAACAGTGATAAGTGGTGTATCAGCTTGCATCTATAACAAAGGAGTGATTTACAGATGTCAACATGGGATACTAGTATAATCATTACAGCAATCAAACAGTACAGCAGTGATAAAGTATATCAACTCCAATGTCTTTTTTGTCATCCTCATTTTACATCGTAACTCCTGCATTATAGAAGTCAGTAATTGAACTTTGAAGAGGGATGGACATAAATAGAATCAAACACAATAATTGTGAAAGAGTACTTTATACTTCCATACATACATGTATTAGAAACTACTGTTAAACTGCCCAAAACTATATCTAAGGCAAATCGACAATAGAAATGGAAGATGTTGCCTTAAATATACCAGGTATTCAGAAATAAATAGAAGGAATCTAAAATTACAGTGTCCATAAATATAACCTACCCATGTACTGATGGACTCCAGAGATGAATGTAATGTCAGAGGGCAAAAAGAATGTTGTCTAAAACAAATCATATCTGCTCCTCTCAGCATACCACAAATTGATACATAGAATAACAGCATATTAAGTATACTAAGTACCTCAGTTGCTAGCAGAGTACAATGGACAATGGAACTGACAGCCTTCTGCTAAAGTAGCACCTGCAAACATAAAGAGTACGAAATCATTAAAAAAAACATATCAAAGTACTCACTGGGGTTCATTATTAATCTGTAAAATACATATACAACTTATGTAATATACTGAAAATTCATCCTGTAAGGATGTCAGAAAAATGGCTCTTCTCTATCTGGCAAGCAGACCAAGCAGAATTAGTTCAAATGTTACATGTATTTTTGTTGAATGCCACAACTTTCACAAATACCTACCTAGTTCCATAACCGACACTGGTCACCAGGGGGACAAGGCAGACTTTGCAGAGGTGTAGCCAGGTCTTCCTATCTTGGGCTGCTGTCAGGGGTTGTGTCTATCACTAGAAAAGTGTAGTGGAAAGAAAGAAGTTGTGTCAGGTAGGAAGTGCCGATAAAAGAAATCAAAGCCATATACACACTCACATACACATACACATACACATACACAACACAGTGTCACACACACACACACACACACACACATGTGCTACCCACATACATAACAGTGTCACATGTGCACAGACACACACACACATTATCATACACAGCACACACTGTCAAACACACACAGATGCCACACACATACATAACAGTGCACACATGTGCACACACAACACAGTGTCACACACACAGAGATGCCGCACACATAAGTTTCACATGTGCACACACACAGTGTCACACACACACACAGATGCCACACACATACATAACTGTGTCACATGTGCACATAGACAAACACAGTGTCACACACACAAACACTTAATAATGTAATTAGTTGTAAGAAATGGCAAGTCGATATGATAACTGAAATGAATATAACTTAAACAAAATTCATCAAAATATAGGGTTCTTGCCTTATGTGTTATATTGTACTATCACATGCAAAGAAAGAGTGGCAGGCAAAGGGATTGAAATAGCACCTACACACTAGTATACTCAGCTGAATTAGGAGCTGTGCAGGTAGTTTGGATGTGTACAAACTCTCAATCTGCATCCCACCACATATACATGTAGCATGTAGTGGCATATATATGTCACAGTAGAGATGGTTTAGTACCAGTGCATTGTGCAGTAAAAAAGATTTTGAGCCCTGCAATGGAAAACTTTCACTATATCTATTACTAGTACATGGGAAGGATCAATATTTGCAAGTACAACGTTTTTTGTAACCTGCCCGGTATCCCCCCGCTTAAGAGTAGACTGGAGATAAGAACCTAGTGGGTGATGAAAAAAAGAATTGACTTTAAAGATATCTAGAGCAGCATACCTCAATCAAATGCTCCCGGGTATCCCTGGCCTCTACAGCAATGGTGGTACCTGCAGACACAGACCAAAGTTAAATCCTAGTACACTCAGTTATTAAGCATATAGCTGACCCAACAAAACTTAATGATATGATTGGCTATAATCATATCTAAGCCATATACCATACAGATGTAAATACAAATGAAATGTATTGGTTTCCTCTTCTTCCTGTCAAAGGATCTTGCAGGCGAAGACCGTGTGAATTTCGTCCTCATTACAGCACTAAAATGTATAAAAATGACTTACAAGTACAATGTATCACGAAACGACATCAGTGTATCTTACATCAAAGCGAAGAAAACACATTTAGTGTTACCAAGGCACAGACTTTACAACCGAAAATATTACACAACAGTTACTGTGATCCGTGTGTTGGTAGCTGTTAAATGTACATTTTGGGCTCTGGAGCCAGTGGTATTACATCAAAATAGTCTGAAATTAAGCATGGAGATGCCTTGGACACGTGTTCACAGAAAATCACGATTTTGGCATAAATTACTTTAAATAGTGTAAAATTAGGCTTTTTTGCTATTTTAGGACAAAAATGTAGATTTTGGGCTCCTGTGCGCCAACGTTAATTGCAACCAAATGACTCAGTTGAAGTTTGGTATAGGGGTGCCTTGGACATACATCACAGTAAAAAAAATTATCAATATATGCAAGATGTATGCATGCAAATGAGTTACATAGTCACACGTATGCAAATACACGAATGCACAACAGGTAAGCACACACAACAAATACACGTATACACGTATGCACAACAGGTAGGCCGCACACAATGTATAATTCCTACTACACCCAGGACATTCTCCATTACTCTGGCCTTTCTCTACTGTTTTGGTTCACTCTCAACATTCTCTGTCACTCTGGCCATTCCTTATCACTCTGTTCACTCTCTATCTCTTTGGTCGTTCTCCATCACTCTGGATGAGTGAACAGTGATAGAGAGTGAACAGAGTGATAGAGAGTGAACAGAGTGATAGAGAGTGAACAGTGATAGAGAGTGAACAGAGTGATAGAGAGTGAACAGAGTGATAGAGAGTGAACAGAGTGATAGAGAGTGAACAGAGTGATAGAGAGTGAACAGAGTGATAGAGAGTGATAGAGAGTGAACAGAGTGATAGAGAGTGAACAGAGTGATAGAGAGTGAACAGAGTGATAGAGAGTGAACAGAGTGATAGAGAGTGAACAGATGATGGAGAGTGAACAGAGTGATGGAGAGTGAACAGAGTGATGGAGAGTGAACAGAGTGATGGAGAGTGAACAGAGTGATAGAGAGTGAACAGAGTGATGGAGAGTGAACAGAGTGATAAGGAATGACAATACAAATGATCTACCAAGAAGTCAACGGCTTCAAACGTTCTGCTGCAGTACCATCTGTAAATCATATAAATAGGCTATAAAACATTCAAATATATGCTATAAATTGCAAGTTAATGTTGGGAAACGAATTACTAATGACATAAAATGTCTCTTTCCCAATCATAAAATAAAGTTCCATTGTTACCGTAACAGGCTGCTTGGGAGCCCAAAATCTAGCCATTTTGAGGTCTCATCAAGGCCTACCCACATACCAATTTTCAATACAGTCAATCCATGGCTTCTCCAGTTATCGTGTTGATAGACAGACACACACACACACAAGACTGCTAACGAAAACATAACCTTCTTGGTGGAGGTAACAATTACACGCACAAGAAATAATAAACCTACAAATTCCCTGCAAACACAACAACTTTGTTGATTTATGAGTTTGCATTTATCTAACATTGGTTGACTTAAACACATGGACATGACCTAATGCAGTCCTTTCATAGGCCAAACTGACTTGAAGTTCACATTTACAGATCGTATATGCAGACCTGGCAAGGCGGCATGGTATTGGTGACTCACCACATGCGAGCATGATCGTAAAGGAATTCCTCTTAGATGAAAAGGTTGATCTGCAAAGATTCACAACTGTGAGAAAGGGAAAGAAACCCAACGCACGCAGAAGTCTGCTAAGTGTGTACAGTGAGGTGAAAGGGCCTAAGACAAGGCCTAACAAGGAAATTAGAGAAGATATCAGATCAATGTTGGAAGAAGGAGAGCTCTCCATGGGAGAGCTTATTGTACCACAAAAGCATACCAAGGTGACACTAAAGGAAGGAAAGGTGGTACAACAGGAGGTGACTACATCCGGAAGGAAAGTACCACTAAAGGAAATCCTGGATCGTCTGACAAAGAGGCACTTCGAAGATGGGCTTCTACGGCCAGTTGAAGATTATGAAAACATGGATGTAGCTGCTGTAAATCGTCTGCTTGAAGATATCCATGAAAATGATGACACCTTGTCTGTAGAAGAGAAAAGAGAGAAGCTGAAGAGGTTGAGGAGCACACGTCACTTGTGCAGATGGTTGGATCACAGCAGCCTTCTCAATACTGGCTACTTGTTGGTTACAGTACATGTCCTGTATGACCCTGCTGTGTTCTTCACACCAAAAGAGCTGGAACAGCAGGGGAGGGGACTGGTAAACGTCCAGGAAATAGTGGAAAAGCCTGAGGTCTACCTGCTCGCGAAAAGCAAAGCAAGTGTAGCAGAACAGCTGCTATACTCCAAATGCCAACGTGAAGACCTACAGAGTCTGTCTGTCACCAACCAGTACAAAGGCCTGCACATACATAACAACATGCGATTCTTCACGGGTGACGGTCCTGCCCAGTGGATCGAGTGTGGCGAGCAACACATGGGAAGGTATGGTTGTACAGCTGGGTGTGGTGCGGAGATGGATCGGTTTGTAGACCTTGGATATTGCATAAGGAAAGAGGTAAAGACCCTGGAAGAAAGGAGGCAGGTGGTGACTTCCCTTCCTACCGGCGCTAACAAGAAGAACGGTGGTGTTTGTCCTTTTAAAGGTTTGAAGAAACATGAAATCGTACAGAATTTGGAGGCAACTGGCACAGAATACGACATCACTAGCAACAAGCCCGAATTGGATCGACAACTGAAAAGCCACCTACAAGGGGTCAGTCACGTACCCGCGCTGATCTTCGGACAGCAGGAGAGTACCTTGGCTCAAATCGGTCTCCCCCGATATGAAGTGTCTCCGTGTGAGACACTTCATCTCACAAAGGAACATATCAAGAATGTGTTCGAGGAGCTGCCGCACCATCTTAACCAACAAGACAAAGCCACAATGACAGACACCCTAAATATTCTACAAAGTGAAAAAGAACAACTGAGAGGTGTAGACTATCGAAAGCACCTACTTATCACTACAGCTTCTTTGTTTGAGCACCATGCGGACAGCAAGGTATTGGAACTGATGTCAACATTGTGCAATATCGTGCACATTTGCTATTCGCTTGAGAAGGAACGATCGCCCCGGCAGATTTTGCGGCTTGCAAATCAAACCTACATGCACTCTATGCTCTTAAGGGAAGTTGTTGGAACGGCAACAAAGGCTATCACAGCAAGAAAGATGTATGGAACCTATTTCCATTCCCTTTCCATACACGCACCCATGTTGTATCGACTGATCAACCTTAGATCGCTGAATGCGGAGGATCAAGAGAGGCTATTCTCCAAGCTGAAAGGGATATATGCGGCTACGTCATCGCGGCGACCAGCTGAGGATGTGGGAATGGGTGTGCTAAGGCTACAAGCAGAGCTTGCCCAGCTCAACACACAGTCAAGAGATGAGAGTGAAGTCAGCAGCCTAGGGCGACACCTGCGAACCATGCTACCTGAAGCAAACACCCTTATTCCCTGGTATATGCTTACAAGGAAGAACCTCAGCTGTCACTTCCAACCTCATCTTGAAAGACTGGCGGACTTCCTGGAGAGTGGTGAGGGTGTCTGGTGGAGGAGGGCAGAAAGTGGAATAGAGTTTTTGGATGGACCTCTTGAAGATGATTTCAAGCTGTCACCGCCCTTACATCACTACAGATCCATCAGCTTCAAAGAAGAACAGCAATACCTGCTCAACAAGTGGCAGATGTGTGTAGCAAAACTGAAGAAGAAAGAGCTCATTCTTCCGCATATCCAGATAAAGGTGTATGACGCAGAAGGTGACAGTGTGAGATGTATTGCCACTGGCTTGTTACCTGCATCCTGCCCCTCTGAGACTGATAGCCTTGAAGAACCGGTCCACCAACATGCTCCAGAATTAGAGGAACAAGAAGAAGATGAAGTCACATTCATCGAGTTAAATGCAGGGAGTGAAGACAGAGAGGAGCTGGCAGACAGAGATCTGGCAGACAGAGAGGAGCCGGCAGACAGAGATCTGGCAGACAGAGAGGAGCTGGCAGACAGAGAGGAGCTGGCAGACAGAGAGGAGCTTGCAACTGACAAAACCGACATGTACAAAACAACCCTCTGCAAAAATCTAAAAATCATCTTAGGTGTCTGCCCCTCATTGAAGGACCTGGATCAGACAAGGGAAAACTTCAAGACGAGACCAAGCTTGAAGGAAGAGTAAGTATACTGTATTCCGTGTTGAGTCACCTTCAATACCAAAAAAAAAAAAATTATAATCAGTTTCCTTACATTACAAATACAATATTGTGGATTTTTTTACAACTTTATCAGAACATTTATTTTCTTAAGGCTATTACAATATCGGTGCATCATGTTTTGGTTTTATAATGTGGTAGGAATGTAGCTTGAAAGTGGAATGTATGATAATCATTGTTTTGTGGTAGACAGGGTGGCAGCTTCTTTCTTTATTACCGGTATCGGTATACGGTACAACTCATTCAGGCCGAGGTTCAGGTCCAGAGGATCAGATCCAAGTCTGGTCTTGTAATTTACATTCATCCCAAAAAACACAAAAAATCTAATTAGCTGCCAAAACTAAGCGTTTAGAAGTACATTGAGTATCCTTCAGTGTTGGTGGTGTTTTTGTTTATTTGGATCCTTTGTTTTGACGTGTCAAAACAGGTATAACAGGAAACTAGCTGCTGTCCAGTCTAGCGTGCTGAGAAGGTACGGTGAATTGAAGGAGGCCATTAAGGCGTGGGAAGTGAAGTTCTTCCTTTCAAACAACAGAGAGCCCAGCTTTGACGATGCCAAGAGTCAACATATGGACTACCTGCTCAAGAAGAGAGACTTGGCTACAAAGTTTTTGGACCACTGGAAGATGTCTGCTTTGAAGTAAACTCAGGTGTGTAAACTACATGTGTGTATCTCATGAGATTAAACTATTAGCCACACTAATCCATAAAACATTTGTATACATGGAAAAAGATAAAATACATACTATTAGTTTTTACCAGTCTTCCAAAGTTTTGTTTACCCATTAAGTTTAATGAAGTGTATAGGAGGAAAACATATATTTGACAAGTATATATAGTCATTAACTCACTCACTCAGTCCTCTTCAGTACCAGAATCAGGAAGTCCCTCCATCAGGGAGCAAGAGCAAGGGGAGCAAGAGCCTCGGTGAAGTACCTCCGGATCCACTGCTTCCGGTCACCTGTAGTTAGTTTTCTTCACCTCTTTCCATGAGGTGTTGGCTGTTGCTAGGTCTTTGCTGACATCCCTGTTCCTTTTCCATTAATGGTTCTAGTCTCGTGCAGTTGTAGTAATGGATATAGTGGGCTTCTTCAGGGTGTGGTCTGTCCACCTGTGGAATCAAACAGCATTATATCATTACCCTTGTATGGAGACAAACTAGTAGTTTTGTAGTGTAATATTATGTACTATTAGTGACTTGGGCACCCTTTCCTTACGGTCCAATGTGGCAGGAGGCCTGGATTTGGTCTCAAGAGAGATTCCACTAGAGCTTAATGTAGTGGAGTGAGGTTATGAATGAACACTTGTGCTGTGCATAAAAGCTCGTGCTTTGTGATTGAAATTGTGTTGCAAGCTCTCTGCTTAAAATGTTACTATTCTGGAGCCATGTTCTGGAGCACAGTTTAGGTCTGTTCCACATTGTGATGAACTGTATTTAAATGATTTGGTCACAATAACAGACAATACACAGGTACAAGTGCCAAGCATAAGTTCATACAGGTCCATATACATGTAGGTACAGTAACTGATACACTAGCATTCTGGACTGTTGAACTTGAACTCAAAATTCATTTTTGGGAATATACAAACTGTACATGTAGGTGCACAGGTGACCTGAGAATTTTGGTGCTCAGAAAGAATTTTGGGTGCACAACATGATATAATTATATATTATAATATAATAATAATAAAGTGGAATGTCAGCAGAATGTATTTACATTAACCCTAGTGCCTTGACTTCTACAACAAGGCCACACCCAGTTAATTCGTTGCTTCTCGAAATTCGCCTGTCCATTTTTTAAAAAATATGTCCAGAGTTGAGAACTAACCCCAAAACATGTATAAATGGTGACAGTGATGATGATGAAAAACAATGTCCTTTATTCAGAATCATAGTTAATATGTCAAAGGAAGGGATTTAATGCATAACACTTCGCCAGGAAAGCGGTCGGGCTGGTACCTCGGGCGATACGGAATACCCCGTGTTGTATTCTATATATATCTGTACTACAATTACAACATCCAATTTTCTTATGCATTGCAGTTTTACATCAACTTTTGTTAAGGTCCAAAATGTTTCCAGGATTTCGGAACTCCATACTCATACAATTATTCAGGCATATTGGTCCCCTGTCTCTATCTAGTATTAACCACTTTTTTTCCCTTTCTTTTTAATTTGGATCAAAACAGGTACAACAGGAAGCTAACTACCATACAGTCCCAGGTCCTAAGAAAGTATGGGGAAGTGAAGGAAGCCATTAAGGCATGGGAAGCACAGTTTTTCCTCTCGACCAACAACGAACCCACCTACGACGATGCAAAGGAAGAAGGTGTGGACATCCTCTACAAACAGAGGGATCTCCTGTAGAACTGGCCCTAATGCCACCGCTTGACCACTGGGCGGGATAGAAAAACAGTGGGTTGGGAGGGGGGCTGGCATCCCCCTCCTGTAGAACTGGCCCTAATGCCACCGCTTGACCACTGGGCGGGATAGAAAAACAGTGGGTTGGGTGGGGGGCTGGCATCCCCCTCCTGTAGAACTGGCCCTAATGCCACCGCTTGACCACTGGGCGGGATAGAAAACAGTGGGTTGGGCCATAATGCCATCCGGCACCACTGGGCAGAATACTCAGTACTTTGCAATTTAATTTAATTTGATTTGATGTATGTAAGAGAACAAAAGTAGAATGAGATCATTCCTAATTTCCTGACTCACTATTAACTATGAAATCAAAGTATGGGCTGCCATTTTCTGAACAATTTAGTCCCATCTGTACTGACTCCCTCTTGATTTCTAATTGTGATGGCTTATGAGTCTCTAATGGCATAATTATCAAACCACCATAGAAACCATTTCTGTGATAAAGACTTTGCCTGATATCATAAGCACAACAAACCTTAATGTCCCATTTGTACCCCCATTTTTAGTTTTTACTTTTAGCCAAATACTGTGGAAAATGGCATTCCAATTGCTTGAAATAGACATGCTAAAGATACAAACATTTGTCCTCCTTACTAAAATTAGTAGTTTTTAATGAATTTATAAACATCTGCTTTCATCTGGAGAAAGCTCTTGTGGACATTGTCTACTTCGGTCTCAACAACTTTAATTTAGAGAGCTGTTCTGGTTCTCTGAAGAAGAAATTAATAAGCCAGGGTGCAAAAGAAAACATGCCAGTTTATGTAACGTTATACATTGTGTAGCTGTACTACAAATCAGAATTGAAGGTTGCCAATTACTCTGAGTTGACTACAAATCCTGCAGCAAACTCAAATATATAATTGTACTGTACTAGGTTCTGATATGTTATGTTATGCTATGCTATTAATGCTGTTACTATTAAATGTTCCTTGAATGTTCATCTTGAATGTAGCCTTGAATTATAGAATGAAATTATACCAGAGTTTAGCTTCCAAAGTGCTTGAACTTGAAAATTTACTTCGTGAACTGAGGCATGATAATTTGAAGCCTTCCCATTAATACCTAATTGTAAATATATGACCATTTTCTTGTATAAGTTGTTCATAGAATAATTAGAACAGTGAATCTTAATGTATATTATAGAGCCTCAAAAAGGCCACATAATGGAGTTCTTGTATAAAGATACATTTTCGCGGATTGAACACTTCTGCAGTGTCCACACAAGTTACACAAATATATATATCTAAGGATCTGTCTAGAATACTGTAGAATATAACACTTTAGAGAACATTGTAAATGACATTCCCACTTTTAATACCATCTTTATCCATTATACATTGTATTTAGGATCTATGCTGCCTCCAAGAAGTCCTGCTTTTAGAGTCAATTATACTACTTAGTACATTTATAACAATTTCCAAGTTACCAGCTTTGCTCTGTTCCAAGACGTTCTTGTAAATAGTACATTGTTGTAAATGCAATTGTTCTTTGGATATTGATGTTGATGATATTCTTGTAAAAATAAACAAGTCTCTACATTACAGAGCAGATTGAAGACATCCTCAAGCTGGCTGCCACATTCATCCTTATTGAATCATAATGTGATAAATATGTAAATACATTTGAGTGCACCTAAACATAGATTAAAAGTTGCAAATATAACACACAGAAATAAAGTAACATAGAAGTACATGTATCTACTTACTAGTATGTGTGACATAAAACATTTTGTCATCTGAATCATATATTTGGCACTCTGGACTTATAAACAGTCACATGTGACAGAGATAAAGCTGTATTGAAAAACTATATTCATACAATATGTATCAATCTTACCTAACAATACCCAAGCCTGCGACATAGACATAGTAGCCAGCAACAGTAGGAAGCCAGTGGTAACTACAGAGGATAAGACCCCACATATCGATACAAAGTTCACCTTGACTTTAGTTTATCTCGAGTTCTTTTGTTAGCCATGCGCCCAATGGGCTTACCTTGATAGATTCATCCAACTTCTTGTAAATGTCTTTATTCGAAACAAATAGCAATATGTTTTTTAGAAGAACTACAGTGAGAAACAATATCTGTGTAGATTTCCCCACAGCATTCACAGTAAGCTTTCCTTTGATGTTTTCAGCATTTGGGGGTCTGTGGACTACATTTTGCATGTTGTCATGTTGGGTACTAAATAGAAAAGAAGTACAAGAAGTCCATTCATGGTCACTAAACTCCTTATATATTGGAGCATACATGCCTGACTTATCTTCTATTTTAATGAAAGGTGACTTAAGTGGACGTGAATCAACTGTTTGACATATTGGTGTCTCCTTCAGGTCCTTGTCTGCAACCAGTGATATGTTGAAGTATGATGTATCCACTAACTTTTTCCCAAAGTTGCACAACTTGTCCAAATCTGTCTGGGGTGACAAAGACGCAAGTATACCCCTTCTATCAAACATAATAGAAGTCGTCTTCTTGTCTAAAAATAGGTCTATTTGTCCTCCCTTTGACTGTATTGCCCTTTGCAGGGAACATGACTTTTTATAGTTGTCCTGGTTTGAAGAAAACCTAGTGTGTAGAAGTACAATGCCCAATAATGTCCATGTACATTTCACCACAACATTCACAATACGATGGACCTTTTTTGGTGATGTTTCCAACATTTTGGGGTTTCTGTTCCAGCATATTGCCATGTTGAAAAGATGTACATAATGTCCATTCCCTATCAGAAAACTCTTTGTACACTGGGCGGTACATCCGTGATGAATCCTCAAACTTAACAAATGGTGACTTCAGTGTCCTTGATTCTGCAGTTTGGTAAGGCATACTAGTAGGTATCTCATTGTCTGAAAGCATTGAGACATGGAAAAATGACATGTCAAGTAACCTTTTTCCAGATTTGTACAGTTTATCAAGATCTGCCTGAGGAGATAAAGATGTAAGAATGCCTTTTTTGTCAAAGACAATGCATGTTGTGTTCCTGTCGAGGAATATGTCTACTGCTCCTCCTTTAGACATTATGACCCTTTGCAAGGAACGCACCTTTGTTGAGTCCATGCCGACTTCATACAGGAAAACTCTGTCATTGACAAAACATGTACTACCATCCAAAGTCTCTAGTACATTGCCTGTAGAAACCTCTGGGCTAGGAGTGTCAACAAAAGGTGCGAGATGCACCTGAGAGGAGTCATCATTTACAGAATTGGATTTGTCCATTTCCCTACTTCCATCTTCACTCGAGGAGTAACATAGAGCAGGACCGGCGTCAGTGTTCTGGAGAGCAGGACCGGCGTCAGTGTTCTGGAGAGCAGGACCGGCGTCAGTGTTCTGGAGAGCAGGACCGGCGTCAGTGTTCTGGACAGGCTGCACTAGAGTTAAACCTACATAGTGGGTAACACGCCCGCTGCCCAGCCTACGCTTTTTGAACTTTCCATTAAATTCATGGTGAAGTATCTTGGAAAATGTATTCTGCTCAATCTCAATAGCTGTGTCTCTGGTAAAGCGTTGCACAATGTCCTTGAGTTGGAGTCCAGATGTTGTTGTAGTTGTAGTTGATACATTATCTTGAATCCTAAAAAGGTAAATAAGTTCATTATTTTGTGGAATGAGAGTAACATAATTGTGAAATGTTTTTTAATGAACGCTTTTCTCAAGTTGGTGCTGTGTTCCATTGATTTTCTTTGGCTAATTTCCCTTTTTCACTTTTGTTTGCTGTGCTTGTTATCATGGCAGAAAAATGCAAATTCAAGTACTAAATAATAACAAATACATGTATGGCATAATGTCCCACAATGTTTAAAAAATATATACATTAAAAAAAATAACCCAAAGTGCCAGTCTTGGGACATCTGTCAGCATTGACACAAGTACATGCTACACAAACCATATTACATACAACATTATAATGTCCTTCATAATTGTGGCCGTCGACAGTAGTATCCAGTGAAACAGTCAACCAGTTTAAAACGAGATTGGATCGACACTGGGAGCATCTGAAGTACGAAGAAGCCGTCTAAGACCAGTGACCACAACAGGCGGGAAGAAGCCTTACTCGACTGTAGACGGTATCAAGGTATCAAGGTATAAGGAATATAAAACATAACGGTTTTATATATCTCATATAAGTTATACTATTATAGTATTACTCACCATTTCAAAGACACTCTATTGAGAGTGTTGGAAAACATCTCGACTTCTTCTTGTGTGTCTTTGAAGATCCTTGGCTGCAAATGGTCGTGCCTAAATTATGCTCACCCGTATCTGAGCCGTCCACGCGTTCAATACGTGCGACAAAAGATACTTTTGAGTAACTTCTGCGTCCTTCACGCTCAAGTTTACCGGTTGACCTAATTACCCACAACACACTGCTGCAGTGGAGTCCATGTCCCACAAGCCACTGCTGCTATGGAGCGACTCGAAAAATCTGCTAAATATGATAGATACGCCTGTAATGACGTCCCTCGATAGAGTGAAATACATTAGAAACTGTGTTAAATGGGCGACTACTATTGTAAATTATATACAAATATAATGATTTTGTGGTATTGACGTTTTCAGGTTGGACAGATATGCTCGGTCCGAGGCAAGCGTATTTTGCTATTCATAAAATCTTACCTTTCTCAGCTGAAATCCCGTACAATTGGTGGTCGGTGGTCAGACGGAGTTGACATGATGGCAGCACTGCTCCGTATGGCCTCATTGGGGTCTAAAACCGTTGCAGGAGCGGCTCGATCTCAAAGCCATGTGGCCGCAAAACAACTGTTAACCGCCGAAATGAGTCCTTAGCATGGTTCACAGAATTTATCATAGCGCAGTCAGAATCGGGAAAGCCAGGCTAAAATATATGTCGTTGTAATCCTTACAAGTCAGGGAACCTTGGGAAGTTCACTTGAAGATCACACTTGTACACAAAAACGAGCTTTGTAGCGTCAAAGTTGACCTTTATTCGCTAGCTAAGAACTCATTTTGGCGTAGGTTTTCGAACTGTATGGGGGTTTCCGTGATACCGCTAATCCCATCTACTTCCGGGTCACGGCTTACGAGGTTCGGTTACTAGTATATTACACGCCGAAGAGCGAAGGAAACGTTGCGGAGTGAAATTTCATGAAAAAAAGCTCTTAAAAAGCCGCGCCTATTAAGGTTTCGCAACTTCTTCCCAAAAATCCAATTACGCTTTGGCGAGTACTAGTATATTATGGTCTGCCCTCCGTGTCTATCATATAAATGATACACGTAAACGTCGGGTCGTCTTCGAAGTACCTTATGTATCATTTCAATTATCATTCAACTACCTAGGTTTTCCAAAGTCGGACTGACTTCCAATATAGTAACCCCACTATCATATCTACGCATGTGTGAGACGGGTACACTGTACCAGCAATCATTTAAATAGCTAATAGAAGAGTTACCACTTGGCTCTTAAAAAGCCGCGCCAATAAGGTTTCGCAACTTCTTCCCAAAAATCCAATTACGCTTTGGCGAGTATATTAGGGTCTGCCCTCCGTGTCTATCATATAAATGATACACGTAAACGTCCGGGGTCGTCCTCGGAGTGCTTTTTGTATCATTTCAATGATACGTGTATATAACTACCTAGCTTTTCCAAAGTCGGACTGACTTCCAATATAGTAACCCCACTATCATATCTACGTATGTGTGAGACGATCAAAAAATCCCTTCACCTTTGGCGAGTACTCTTTCTCGCAAAGGCGATTATGGTCTGCCCTCTGTGTCTATCATATAAATGATACACGTAAAAGTCGGGTCGTCTTCGAAGTACCTTATGTATCATTTCAATGATACGTGTATATAACTACCTAGGTTTTCCAAAGTCGGACTGACTTCCAATATAGTAACCCCACTATCATATCTACGCATGTGTGAGACGATCACACTGTACCAGCAATCATTTAAATAGCTAATAGAAGAGTTACCACTTGGCTCTTAAAAAAGCCGCGCCAATAAGGTTTCGCAACTTCTTCCCAAAAATCCAATTACGCTTTGGCGAGTATATTAGGGTCTGCCCTCCGTGTCTATCATNTAAATGATACGCGTAAACGTCCGGGGTCGTCCTCGGAGTTGCTTTTTGTATCATTCAATGATACGTGTATATTAACTACCTAGCTTTTCCAAAGTCGGACTGACTTCCAATATAGTAACCCCACTATCATATCTACGCATGTGTGAGACGATAAAAAAAATCCCTTCACCTTTGGCGAGTACTCTTTCTCGCAAAGGCGATTATGGTCTGCCCTCTGTGTCTATCATATAAATGATACACGTAAACGTCGGGTCGTCCTCGGAGTGCTTTATGTATCATTTCAATGATACGTGTAACTACCCAGGTTTTCCAAAGTCGGACTGACTTCCAATATAGTAACCCCACTATCATATCTACGCATGTGTGAGACGGGTACACTGTACCAGCAATCATTTAAATAGCTAATAGAAGAGTTACCACTTGGCTCTTAAAAAGCCGCGCCAATAAGGTTTCGCAACTTCTTCCCAAAAATCCAATTACGCTTTGGCGAGTATATTAGGGTCTGCCCTCCGTGTCTATCATATAAATGATACACGTAAACGTCGGGTCGTCCTCGGAGTGCTTTATGTATCATTTCAATGATACGTGTAACTACCCAGGTTTTCCAAAGTCGGACTGACTTCCAATATAGTAACCCCACTATCATATCTACGCATGTGTGAGACGATCAAAAAATCCCTTCACCTTTGGCGAGTACTCTTTCTCGCAAAGGCGATTATGGTCTGCCCTCTGTGTCTATCATATAAATGATACACGTAAAAGTCGGGTCGTCTTCG
>NW_017803841.1:50020-67310 GCF_001625305.1 Branchiostoma belcheri | reverse complement strand
AAACCACTAGCAGTGGACAATACAATGTACCATATGTGCGGTTTGGCCAGAGGTTGTATAGAAGATCATTCACAGTTTTCTAAGCTAATATTCTAAGGAGCAAGGATGTTGTATCTTTTGTTGAGGAGTATGATTTTGGAATACTAAAGGGTTAAGTCAATGTACTGTGTAAAGAAAAGAATGAAAAAATATACTTTTTGTATTGTCAAAAAACTACATGGAGTGCCTTTAACACACAAAAACTAATTATTCAAGTCTCGACATATGATTTTTTTTTTTTGCCTTTGATTCGGCATGCCGCGATGTCAACATGTTTTATACATACTCCTTTTAAAGGCTAGCTTTTAATTTTCTTTTTAACATCCGCTGTTTTGCTTTTTTCAATTCAAAAACTAGTTGTTACTACTTATTATTTTAACATTGAAAAACTAGTTGATAGATTTGATAGTTAAGAATCTAATTTCCTCACTTGAAAATGGTGTGAACTAGCTCCTAATGAGCATGAATTCTGGTTATTTTTCCTAAACTATCTTCATGCCAATAGTGACAATCCCAATGTACATGTGTATGTAGTATAGCATAGCTAGTCAATCAAAGACTTTATCATCACTTTATCCCCCCCAAAAAAACAACATATTTTTTGCATACGATTTTGTTGTGCAAACATACAATGACCGCAAACGACTGCTTTTTTAAAAGCACTTGTTGCAAATAAAAACATTTTTTGACACCTATGTTACCAGCATGCCGAATTTCATTTTCCTCCAGGCTCTAAGTACGAAAATATCTACGGTTTTTAGGTGTTTGGAGAAGAGGAAATCGAGTAAAAACAATATGTTTACCATTTCTTCGGTAAACATAAATATTACTTTGTTCATCCGATACTAAATTGTCGTGTTGTTGATCATATGTATTTGCAAAATATAAAACTTCTCGGAGAATTTTCGGACACTTGGACACCTATGGACACAAGTTCTGTTTTCGACACTTGGTAAACCTTAGAGGGAACCACGTGCGATGTTGTCAAGCAGTTGTGCTTTACAGCCGATTAACCTGTTAGGGCTCAATCTTTCTTGCTTGAAACCTTTTGGCGGCCCCCGGACACCCCCTTTTGTCTGAAAATGGTCGTTCAGGTTGACCTTTGGTGTTGTTCAGGCATTATCGGTTTAGTCCACTTTTTTCAGGCGCTGTGAGAAGAGGTATCCGGCTTCGATAAATTCTTTGTTTAAAAGTATGGTACCAAAAATATGCGCTTAAATGCTGTTTTCAACGGCTGCATAGCCTAGAGTTAGTGACAATGTGCACAATTCAAAGAACCTTTGGAGAAAATATAGATCTCTTTCTGGATTTATGGAGTTTATCCACATGTTTTTGAGCTCGATCGAACCCGGAAGTGTTACAGGGGCATGGTATCTGGTAAAGGCAGCATGTAGCGAGTCACAAGTATGCAAATGAGTATTATGCAAATATTTGCAGACGAGCGTACATTACTACAACCTTTTGTAAACCCCTGTATATTTGACGTACTATAAGCAGTTAGCATCTGTATGTAACATTTCGGATCCCAGTCACTATGTTTGGGATCGTAATATTTGTGGATACGCACCATGTGCTCGCGTTTTGCTTCCTCATGAATATATTACATAACACTGATTAGCCGTTATTTTCAACGTCTGATTTAACAGTTCCGGTTGTCATTCTGAGTTTTATTACGAGTTCCTTGCGGCAGATTAAATAGAATTTCATAAGTTCATGGGTACATGTTATGGGCTGCAGATAAAAATATTGACCTGTGTTAAAACAACCTGGAACGCTGAGTCTAACAAATGAAATTTAACACCATCAGCTATACATAACAAACAACATATAAAAATATGCAAGAAAAAGCCCGGAGGTATAAATCTTAGATTTCGATTGACACCCACCTGCTGATGTTGTTTGATCACCATGTCAAGCTCGTAGAAGGTCTTGTAGGTCCCGTGTCAGATTCTGTACCCTGGTCTCTTGTTCTTGTAGGTCCCGTCCAAGCTGTGCAGTCCTGGCTCTTTCCTCTGACAGTTGGTTGGACAAGCCATCTATCTGGGTCTTCTGTTCATGTAGCTCCTGTGTGAGGTTGGATTGCTGGCTAAGAAAGGTTTCCACCAGGGACAAAATTCGATCCACTTGATTTTTCATGCAGCCCGTTTCCTCCTTCGCCTCGGCGAGCTGGACAGGTGGTGAACAGCCCCCTGTACGGGACCCGGGCTGAACCACATAGGTGTAGGCACAGTAGCCCTTGTCTACATACTCCCGCAGACAGGACCCGGGACAGTAGGTCCTGACGTCCTGGGCTCCGACAGGGAAGCTGCAGCACAGAAGGAAGGCAGCGAGCAGTAACACACTCGCCATCTTGGAGGAAGTAAACTAAAACACCTGCGTCACACCTTGTTCATCTGAATGGCTCAGCGTGACACCTGTCTCTGAACGACCTGACGGACGTTTGGCTCCTCTCCAGCTCAGGTGTGACTAAAGATGACCCGAGCGTCAGAAGCACAACCATGGATCCAACAGGTGTAAGGCAGGGGAAAACCATTGTGGTTATCGAGTGAGGCGCTAGGGCAGGGGGTAAACCATATTGGTTATCAAGTGGGGGGAAGGCTAAGGCAGTGGGTTAACCATTATGGTTATAAAATGGGGTCCTAGGGCAAGGGATTAACCCTAAACAGTACACCTGGGGTCCGCGCGGACTATATATTCTGTAATATCTTTTTTGTTTCTAAAGATTTTTTTCTGAAATTTTAGGTAATTGTCACCCACAAAGTTGTCTCTCAATACAGTGCAGAAAACTCCGTTTCTGCCATTTATAAAAAAATTATATCTGATTTTCTTTTGGGGTCCGCGCGGACCCCAGCCGGCTTTCGATCATAATGGATACACTGGTGTTCTTATACATTACCTTACTTCCGTTTTTATATGTTTTTATGCACTCATCGTATGTCTACCAAGTTTTCAGAGAATGGTGTAGTAATAGAATTAAATTTTAATAACTTTGGTGTAATCATTACGTCATATGACGTCAGAGCTAATAATATAGTCCGCCATATTGGATTTTGACCAATGACGTCATCAAATTAGCATATTCTATGCATATTAAATGATTTAACTTATATTTGATTATGTAAGATGTTATTAATGTTGGAAAAGAAGTGTAATTTAATATAAAACTCAGAAATTTTTTATGTTTAAACCAAAATTACTTCTATTTTCAAAAAAACTGCCTGCTAGAAGCCCGTTGCCATGGCAACACAAAAAACATCAACTTACTAGTATTAAACTAATATGAACTTTTTGCCAGAGACATTTTAGGAAAGGTATCCAAATTTGATACTTCTAGCGCAAGCCGTTTAGCCGCTATCTGAGATCAAAGTTGGGCCTCAAAAGCCCCTTAAGTCTGAAATGGGTTTAAAAATCGGGTATTTCTTCTTGTCTTCTTTTCTTCACCAAAAAATAAAAAAGTTCAAAATGTATGAATTTTGTATGTAATGTGGACACAGAGGTTCCCACTNACCAGGGACAAAATTCGATCCACTTGATTTTTCATGCAGCCCGTTTCCTCCTTCGCCTCGGCGAGCTGGACAGGTGGTGAACAGCCCCCTGTACGGGACCCGGGCTGAACCACATAGGTGTAGGCACAGTAGCCCTTGTCTACATACTCCCGCAGACAGGACCCGGGACAGTAGGTCCTGACGTCCTGGGCTCCGACAGGGAAGCTGCAGCACAGAAGGAAGGCAGCGAGCAGTAACACACTCGCCATCTTGGAGGAAGTAAACTAAAACGCCTGCGTCACACCTTGTTCATCTGAATGGCTCAGCGTGACACCTGTCTCTGAACGACCTGACGGACGTTTGGCTCCTCTCCAGCTCAGGTGTGACTAAAGATGACCCGAGCGTCAGAAGCACAACCATGGATCCAACAGGTGTAAGGCAGGGGAAAACCATTGTGGTTATCGAGTGAGGCGCTAGGGCAGGGGGTAAACCATATTGGTTATCAAGTGGGGGGAAGGCTAAGGCAGTGGGTTAACCATTATGGTTATAAAATGGGGTCCTAGGGCAAGGGATTAACCCTAAACAGTACACCTGGGGTCCGCGCGGACTATATATTCTGTAATATCTTTTTGTTTCTAAAGATTTTTTTCTGAAATTTTAGGTAATTGTCACCCACAAAGTTGTCTCTCAATACAGTGCAGAAAACTCCGTTTCTGCCATTTATAAAAAAAATTATATCTGATTTTCTTTTGGGGTCCGCGCGGACCCCCAGCCGGCTTTCGATCATAATGGATACACTGGTGTTCTTATACATTACCTTACTTCCGTTTTTATATGTTTTTATGCACTCATCGTATGTCTACCAAGTTTTCAGAGAATGGTGTAGTAATAGAATTAAATTTTAATAACTTTGGTGTAATCATTACGTCATATGACGTCAGAGCTAATAATATAGTCCGCCATATTGGATTTTGACCAATGACGTCATCAAATTAGCATATTCTATGCATATTAAATGATTTAACTTATATTTGATTATGTAAGATGTTATTAATGTTGGAAAAGAAGTGTAATTTAATATAAAACTCAGAAATTTTTTATGTTTAAACCAAAATTACTTCTATTTTCAAAAAAACTGCCTGCTAGAAGCCCGTTGCCATGGCAACACAAAAAACATCAACTTACTAGTATTAAACTAATATGAACTTTTTGCCAGAGACATTTTAGGAAAGGTATCCAAATTTGATACTTCTAGCGCAAGCCGTTTAGCCGCTATCTGAGATCAAAGTTGGGCCTCAAAAGCCCCTTAAGTCTGAAATGGGTTTAAAAATCGGGTATTTCTTCTTGTCTTCTTTTCTTCACCAAAAAATAAAAAAAGTTCAAAATGTATGATTTTTGTATGTAATGTGGACACAGAGGTTCCCACATCAGTTTGCAAAACAATTTAGCTGGTAGCATGTTGATAATTTCTAAAAATTAGCAAAAAACTGTTCTGGGGTCCGCGCGGACCCCAGGTGTACAGATTAATCAGTCCGGGAAGGTGTTCTGTTGAGGGTTAACCATTTGTGGATATAAGATGGGGCCTAAAGCAGGGGGTCAACCATTGTAGTTGTTGCATGGGGCGCTCAAGCACGGACTTAATTTTAAAAATGTTCATCGTTGACAGAGAAACACTTTCATGTCTGCTTGTAAGCATTTTAGGAGACTGACTTTGATACAATGCACATCTTCGATAATGAAAGGTAAACAAAGGTCATTTTGTGAGTAAAAGCTCTGTATTTCAACAATTCTTCGGATGTAAAGCTTCACGTTTCAAAGAACATTTAATTTTTTGTATGATATTCATAATCATCTCCCTTGGAATTAGTCACATTATCATCAAACTTAAGGTGAAAAAAATATTCTAAATTCTATTTCTTGCATCTAATATTAATATCATAAAATGTACAGCCCATATTCTTAACAATAATTTTTACATATATATCATCATTACAAAGTTGTACATCTTGGTTGATTCTTTGATAAATATTAAAATCTTCCAAATAGAAGCAAACAATATTTTAAGAACAACTATAGCATGTAGCACATGTTATAAATATTAAAACTACTATTGTCTTTAGAGAGATGCTTACATTCTATACATGGTAGAGTTAGGTTTTATTGAAGACTTTGTTTTTGGATTTAAAGTTTTACATGAAGTGAGATACCAGATTCTTCAACTCGTATTCAATTTCACAACTATCTTCAGAAAACTGCATATTCCTGAGCTGGTTGTGTTCAAGGTCGTTTCTACCAGTTAACCTTGATATTTTTCCTGAGACGCTGTTGGCGCGAGAAGAAGGCACGACGTTGAGGGTCGACGCGTCTGTCAGAAACGTCCTATAATAACCTCATTGATCTCTTTCGGTCTGACATAGAGGAGACTGTTGTCTTTCTAATCCACCTCGCATTACAGCTCCGCGGAGCTCATTAGTGTACCCTTCTGCGTAATGCAGCCTGGGTACAAAAATCTCCGTAAGGTCCTTGATGGCGGGATTCGAAGTGAAGGTCAGATCAAAATGGCGGGTATCGAGGTTGAAGGTCATTGCCGTGGGAACCCCTGCCACGGCGCGTGCGTACGGTCGGGCGAAGAGGCTGGCGCGTTCCGAGATGGCGCGCCCGGTGGTATCCCATAACACACTGCTTCCCGGAGACGCATCCCGATAGGTCCAAGACTGCAGCAAACTCGGCAGGGCAACACAGTAGAAACAGACATTTATCAACCTTTTCCAAACATGTACCCATGACAGTCAGTCAGTAGCCTCCATCCTAAAACACACAATTCAACAGCTGAAGAATGAACTGCCAAACCTCACCTCTGAAGTGACACGAAGTCGAATGAAATGTTTGCCTGTTAATGACATTTTTGGATGGTGCATTGTTTAAAGAAATGGTCTATATTTAGCGCAAACATTATGTGTGATTAAAAATACTATCAAGGTTGTAAAACATAAAAGAAAACGATATACTTTGGTTACATATCTTCAAACGTAACACAGGTATTCCAAACTTTGAATTTTTGATGTTAACCATGGAATGAAGACCCCAAGACCACGGAGAAAAAAAGAAACGGATCCCCAACATGAAGAATGTCACGATGCCCACCACACGACCGGCGAAAGAGATAAGGAAAAGCCTGGAAGTCATGATAAAAAATAAGGACATTTCGATAGGCGTTAGTATCGTGCCAAGAGTTTGACTTTGATGGTGTTCGACCCAAGAAGTGGCACCACCGAAGTGAGGACATTCACTGTTGGTGGCAGACAGCACCCACTGGAAGACAACAGAAAGAGGAGTCTCGACGATCAGAAAAAGTCCATGAGATTCAGAGAGGACCACGTGTATGAAGAAATGGATCCAGATGATGTTATGGAGAGATTGAAAACCCTTGGAAAGTATGAAGCGGAACAGGACATCACAGAAATGAGAAGCAAACTCAAGGGACTTGAACGGACCTGCCGAATGACAGTACGGGAGGACAGTAGTGAGGTTAGTAACCATGGACACATGCTGTACATGACAAATACAACATACGATCCAGCTGTTCACTTGACAGATGAAGAGTACCTTGTAATGTATGGAGAAAACACCAGTGTACAAGCTCATGTAGAGAAACCTAAACTCGGAATAGAAGTGACTACAGTAGTTGCATCACTAATGGTACCGTTGTTCCTTGCCAATTATCGGTTTCACCCTAAGCTTTGTCTCGACCTTGCTAATTCAACAGTGAATCCCCAAAAAATGGTGGTCTGTATCCAAAGAAATTTCCCTTGGTAAAGCGGACCGCGTGTTGCCCTCTCTACTTGAAAATGAAAATGTCATGTCAGACGACAAGACTAAGGCCGATGTTCTCAACACTTACTAGTTCTTTGCGTCTCAAACAGAGTCGAAAAGAAACAATATTTCATTTACAGCATTGCATTATTACCTGTGGATAAAAAAATATAAGTGCTTAATCCTATTTTATCATTTCTTGTCAGATCTGTCAGAGAACCAGGAACTGTGTGGTTTCTGCACCAACCACGAATACACTTACCAACACCATCACCCATACCACGGCCGTATCCTGACTACGACACCATCACCCATACCACGGCCGTATCCTGACTACGACCGACTACCAACATTCCACTACCTGCCGTACAACAAGACACCGATTGAGGGACGCCTTCCCGATGATTTTCAACCACGAGCCCAGCTGAAGTCTGCTGTCAATAACAAGACAGTAACTATTGATGATGTTCAGTCTATCTATGAGTTTTCACAGAAATATATTGTATCAGTAGAACATGTCAAGGAATACATAGAGCACATTAGGCTCATTCAAACAATGAAGGTCAGGAGAACTGCTTTGGCAGAGGATAAGCGCAAAGAGTGCGAAGAGAAAAAGTATGACGAGTATGATTGGGAGACTTTGTACAAAGAAGGGTTGTTGGGATCTCTCCGTGTAGCTGAGCTAGAAAAATACTTGTCAAGACACGATCTTCTCTTACAAGGGAAAAACGCAACAGAAGTTGACCTGGTCCGTGCCCACATTGGTAAAACTGTGTGTTCCAGGTTTTTGGTGAGTGATGACTTGTCAGATGAAAGTGAGGATGAAGATGTGTCTTCTTCAGATAGTGAGATGTCAGATGAAGATGAAGTTACGATAGAAGTAGGGATAAACATCAGTAGTGACAGTGATACTAGTGCAGATGGGGGACAAGATGAGGTGTGAGCAGGAACAGGTGAAAATGTGACTATATCCCGCTTTAGGAGGAGGAGGTAGGAAAAAGCTGTGAACCCAGATAACATTCTGTGGTGACAGGAAAGTTTTTAGCTAGTACGATTTATTGACAGGACCGTCCAAAAGTGGTGGTGTTGAGGGTGGTGGGTGGCAGTGCGTTACTTCTAGGAGCAGGGTGCTTTAGTTTTTAACTAGATAAGCATTTGAAGTATTTAAAACTGCTGGTTTTAAAGCAATATTACAACAACATAAGATGTTTTATATAAACAACACTTGTACAAATAAAACTGTTTGATTAACAATTTTCAAGTTGGTAATCTTTTCTGCTTGTTAAATTCCAATGGGCTCAATGGATTAACAATTACTTGGTAGTACATTAGAAACGTCTTACTTGGTCCTATCCTTCGAACACTCTTCGAGCATGTCAATAAATGCTCTCCCAAAGACGCTGAACGCAATGCTATTCAGCAACTTCAGACTATCTGCACCTGTTTTTGGTAACATGAATGAGGGGGCTGCAGTGGATAAGTACCTGCAAACAAAGACGGCCACTGATCCACAGACAATCTGTAAGGAGATTGGCCTTTTGGTCTCCGCTGAAAGGCCCTGGCTATGGGCTTCACTGGACAGACTAATTACCGATAGTACAGAAGGGGGGGTGGGGGGGTCTGGAAGTAAAATGCCTTGCGTCAGAAGAAACCAGTCAATAGATGTTATTGTGTCTTACATCAGTTTCTGCTTAGGTTAAGTAAATGGTGATATCTGCCTGAAAAAGGGCAACCGCTACTATCACCAGGTTCATTGGCAGTTATACTGTTGAAAGTTTCCCTGGGTTGACTTTGCGGTCTATCTTGACAACAACCAAGACCTCTTCATCGAGGGAATATATGTCAATATATATTGCTTGAGAAAGATAAATCACCAACTTAAGCCAGTACGCATTTATGAGAATGCGTCAACAATAGATCATGCAACAAAGAAGAACAAAGAACAAAGACCCCAACACTGCATATGCCATATTCAACATATGCAAGCATGACACCTCCTCCATAAAAGACTGTCTTGAAATTCAAACATTAAAAAACTGAGAATAACCTGGACAAAATATACACAGAGAGGCAAATTGAGATATTCCAAGATGGAAAGGAAACATATGGTCACATTTGAAAGAGACCTGCCTTCACGACAAAACGAATGCCAGGGCACCAGTGGCATCCTGCAAAATCAAGGAAGGCCATTTTCAGCTCACCCGTTTATCAACAGCAGATATATAATAGGGCTGTGCAAAAGGGCTACAAAGTGGTTGAAATCTAAGAAGTCCATCATCAGAGCTACATGATATAAACATGCTGCTGACGTCCCACATGACCAGAAACCCAGAGGCGGACCAGGAGGAACTGCTCCTTCATCCAAACTTGGCTGAACTAAAGATAAACTGAGCGATGTCAAACGGTTATGTTGCTCAGGCCTAGGGTTCCAAAACACGATCCGTGGGTTGGACAAGACCTCGGCGACCTCATGTTACACCAACTGTCTTCCAACACCTCGGGCTTGTGCGGCCCAAAACAGACACCAACACGCTTTTCCTTGGACGGTGACTCGGTTGTCGTAACATACCAGGTCTTCGTCAGCACCCTAAATGTAGAACTAGCAGGGAGGGCTGAAGAGCCAGTTTTGGGGTCGGATGGGGAGAACGGCATACGCCAGGCCAAACTAATTTTAATCATATTGTATCATGTATGATACTGTAGACGTGTCCTTGGCGACAAGAAAATTTCAGACAGTACCAACAGAGCAAATGATTTAAGGCCATACAGAAATGAAACGATATTTACCTCAAATGGAATCTTCTTTTCCTGAACACATCGCATTGAAACTTGAATATTAAACAAATACCAGGAACAATATATTTCCCTGTAGTGTCCTTATCAGGTATTTGTGAAGTGATTGTGTCTTTTTTGGAGATTTTTATCACTTTGGGAATATATAGAAAAAAAAACAAGAACGTGTTGGTGTTGTTTCTGCAAAGGACGCTACAAATGGCACCCCAACAGTCTTACATCACCAAAAGCAGTGGGGTTACCATCGTACGCCAACATCAGAGAGAGACGATAGCCAGGATTCCAACCCAGCTATGCATCGGCGCACAGAACGGCGCGCATGTACTAGTATTCATGACGCATGAACACAGTAGCGCAAGGTCCATTCGGTATGACAAGTGATTAACCATTCTTTCAGCATACCCATTTTCCACCTTTTTTTACATGTAGACATGCCTACATTGCAAAACAACAGCGATCAATTGACGATCAGCGCAGAAGAGAGAGGGACATCATTTCCACACTATGACCTGACAGTGAGATGAAGCCATGGTCAGCCGAGAGGCCAGTTCCAGCGCCTGTCTTCACTGAAGAGGAACGCAGAAGGGTGGAGAACCTCTACAAGAATTTCCACAAGAGCAAGAAGACCAGTGAGGTATTTAATCTATTTACTGTTTAAGATACGATATGTACCGATAGCAAAATCTTTCCAGCACAAAACTAATGTGATGAAAACATGACTCTTTATACTACATGTATTAAAATCCATAGATTTCAAACTTACAAACGATAGAATGCCCTTCCCCTGTTTTAAGCCAATCAACACAAAATGGCTTGGCAAATATATGCTCCTTTGCAGATAGCATGCGACTGCACTAAAATAACTATGGAGTAAGGGAAACATGTATTCCTCAGCATAGAAACTACAAATATATTAATTATACTTTTATGTCATATCAGCAGACGACATCGCTCCCACATTGGACTCAATGGGTTTCGAGCCAATGTCTATGGCGACCCTTGGCGAGGGTACGGGGTGCTGGACTCTAAAATACAACCCTTAAATATCTGTATACAACATAGACTCAGTTGACATTAGATTGGCATGTTGCCATTTTATCCAATAGTGTGTTCTTACGTTTCTTCACCTCTGATTTCAGAACACCTTGTGGCCTGACTGAACTAAAACATTACAGCAATGCCCTTCCCCCCACAATTCACTAGTATCTTCTCATGTGGTTCTCAAGTAGTTTGGATTTAGTTAAACATTCTCATCGTAATCAAAAACATCGTTGTCGTACTGTAACAGTAGGTGCTTGCAAAACACCGCATTGGACTTGCAAAACACCGCATTGGAACAACTGTACAAATGACTTTTACATGAGTATTTACAAATTATCTTTCACACATATAAAAAGAACTAGACTGCATTCTTCACCACCAAGTGCACGTCATGGAACAGTTTGTCAATCTTCTGGACCTCCAGCTCGACAACCTCCCAATACGCATCCAGGTCGTTCATATTGGCTTTGTACGGGTTGTTGCCCCCTAGCATCATGGCTTCTCGGCACAGCTCTTCAAACCTGGCCAGCGGGGATTTCGCGTGACTTGTGATCAGCTTTGACTTGCCAACGACCACCCGGACCTGCTCAAGAACATGTGCAGGGAGGTTCCAGTAGTTCAGGTATCCCCTCTCCCTCCTGACACTGTCCCACAAGCCTTTCCCTCTCCTCCCGTACCCGCTGCACATAGGCGGCCGGGGTGCACGGCTCTTTCAGCTCAAACGTCAGATCCCCCGCCGTCACTGGTGGGTCCTCCTCTTTTTGCAGCTGTGTTGTGTTCACCTCTGCTGTGTCACCTCTGCTAGGAAACCGTTTGTAAACTGTTTTGGGCAACTATTTAGTTTTTTGTCTTGTACACCACGTATACTTTATTTGTATTCTTACAACTGTAATACTTCCTTGAAAATGCAATTTAAAAAATTTAAAAAACAATGTGCTCTACGAATTTTATTACCATGAGGACGCGCAAACATTTCATATTGTGCGTTATTATGAAGGCAAGTCATAAAAGATTAATAAGCAACTTAACTAAAAGTGTCATTGCATTCTTCCAGCGTTTCTACATGACCTCGAAAACGGTGCCACCGCACCCACAATTCACTAGTCATAAAGATATCAACAGAAGGTTGCACCACAATTGACATTCACTGGGAGCAAAACAATTCAGTCGGCACGTTGGAGGCTTCTAACTTCGAAAAAAAATATCGAGAACGTGTAGAAGCTTTTTGAATCAGGCCATACTCCATCTACAGCTAGACGACAGTTCCTATCACAGACACCTATAACCAGAGAAAAGCAGACCGCAACATCTCACCAAGGAGAAGAGATTTCAGTCATCTGTACACTCAGTTTGGAAAGGAGAACTCTGGGGTAGAAAGACATGCCTAGACAGACAAAGTCTTCCTTGGAACACTGGCGAAACATTCTCCGTTATGTGGATTTCTACAACCATCTGAAGAACTGCATGACTTCATTCTGAGAGTTGCTAATGGATCACGCATCCGTGACTCGGTTTCTGATACGGAGTTTAAATGTCGACGCCATCAACGATGTCTTAAGTGTACCGGGTGGAGGGCGAAGAGATGCGTCCTTATGCGTTCTCAACCCTTTCAGTGTGGAGGATAGAGTAAGTATGCATGACGCTTTGCTAAAGATGCTATTCCTCTCTCACAGTATTGAGACAATGGNCCGCCGTCACTGGTGGGTCCTCCTCTTTTTGCAGCTGTGTTGTGTTCACCTCTGCTGTGTCACCTCTGCTAGGAAACCGTTTGTAAACTGTTTTGGGCAACTATTTAGTTTTTTGTCTTGTACACCACGTATACTTTATTTGTATTCTTACAACTGTAATACTTCCTTGAAAATGCAATTTAAAAAAAAATTCAAAAAACAATGTGCTCTACGAATTTTATTACCATGAGGACGCGCAAACATTTCATATTGTGCGTTATTATGAAGGCAAGTCATAAAAGATTAATAAGCAACTTAACTAAAACAGTGTCATTGCCTTCTTCCAGCGTTTCTACATGACCTCGAAAACGGTGCCACCGCACCCACAATTCACTAGTCCTAAAGATATTAACAGAAGGTTGCACCACAATTGACATTCACTGGGAGCAAAACAATTCAGTCGGCACGTTGGAGGCTTCTAACTTCAAATACCTGTCTGAAAAAAAAAATATCGAGAAAGTATAGAAGCTTTTTGAATCAGGCCATACTCCATCTACAGCTAGACGACAGTTCCTATCACAGACACCTATAACCAGAGAAAAGCAGACCGCAACATCTCACCAAGGAGAAGAGATTTCAGTCATCTGTACACTCAGTTTGGAAAGGAGAACTCTGGGGTAGAAAGACATGCCTAGACAGACAAGTCTTCCTTGGAACACTGGCGAAAAATTCTCCGTTATGTGGATTTCTACAACCATCTGAAGAACTGCATGACTTCATTCTGAGAGTTGCTAATGGATCACGCATCCGTGACTCGGTTTCTGATACGGAGTTTAAATGTCGACGCCATCAACGATGTCTTAAGTGTACCGGGTGGAGGGCGAAGAGATGCGTCCTTATGCGTTCTCAACCTTCAGTGTGGAGGATAGAGTAAGTATGCATGACGCTTTGCTAAAGATGCTATTCCTCTCTCACAGTATTGAGACAATGGCTATACCAGATTCTCTCGGAGAGAGGCAAAGTCTTACAGACAGCGGTGACCAAACCTCACTGACTGACTTGCTAAACACGTGCATAAAGGAGACGAGAGAGTTGGACAGCCCAACTGAATCAGCGGTTCTTGGATTTCACGATCATACAGGTGATGTGTTGGGTTTGTTCTTCACATTGCACAATAATGGAGTTGAAGATCGCTTATCGTGTCATCACCTCCCAATTATGCACCTATCAAGCCATTGCCCTTGTTTGACATAGGCGACACCCTTCCATCATCTAACACACAAGCAAACCTCAGCAGAATTCACCATACTTGGAGGTCGCATCATGAGTATAATCTTGATTGAGAATAATATTGTGACTGTGTTGTACTGATTGATAACATCAATGTTACTTGTGAACAATATCCTGTCATGTTGTCATGAGGAACAAATTGTTTCATTCCAGACTATGGCATCTTATGATTTTACAAAAGGCAAACGACTTATTAGACAGCAGATGCCGCATTTTTACAAACTGATCTGCTCCTCCTGCGACGGGAAGGAACATATCAGTCGAGACTGTTGGCTGGCCAAAAAGCCTTTCCTCCAAGTAATTCTTGAGACAATCAAAACCATGTTTAAACTTATGTGACCATGACCTAAAAAAACTGAATGCTGAACGTCTTCTCCTTGAAGGACCTGACATGCATCATTGTTTCGAAATGTAACTTTGTTGTTTTCACACTGTCGTTCGACTTTATGTGACATTGAGCTGTTCAGAAGAGAAATAAATAATTATGATTGGTAGAGCAATGATGTATCTATGTTGGTAGACCTTAAATAGTAGCAAATAATATAGGGTGAGCAAATCTAATGCAAGCATGCAAATATTTTTTTTTATTATTTTCATTTGCATTGCATGAGTTAATCACAAATGGCGTTAACATCCAAAGAAAAAGTCTAAGCTGAACCAGCCCCCACTGAGCCCGAGGCACAGTCCCCGAAGTCTGGGTTTCCAGGAGGCTGTACAGCTGTAAAAATAGACCTAACCCTGAGTAAGCTGGAAGCCAGTCAGGTAACTTCAGTTTACCATTAGCTCTGTTTTCAATGTTTACATACGACGTAGTGCATGTAGTTAAGATTGGGAGAGGGGATGAATGTCTCAAGTTTGCTGTGCTTGCTTTGTTAATTTTAACTCCATGCTTTGTTGCAGAAAATGCTGTTTCCAACAATCATGTTAAGGTAAGTAAGGTCTCATGTGTCCGCCTGTTGGTGTCAGCTGGTCGTCATGTTGTTTGATGTTAACCTCAGGAGTTGCTGTAGAAGAAACACAAATAATTGTACTGTAAGTCAGATAATTATACTTTTCTTTTAACCGGTGCCGACCAGAATACAAAATTGGTCAGATTCTCGAAAGGACAATAGCTGAGCTAAAATTGTCCAGTGGAGACTTTGGAACCACGTCATCCCTACTAAAATAAATATCTTCGCTGAAATATATCACCACAGCATAAACAACACGAATAAAAAATAAGTATGTGTTAGACCAAGTCGTCCGAGAATATTGTCCACAGTTCTCGCCCGCGGACACGTAAACAAGATAATCCATCACAGATATCAGCCGCGGTCGGCCTGACAATTGGCAAGTTTTGTCAAGAACTGTTAGAAAGGGCGCGTAATGTCGTGTCAGCATAGTACAGAATGTTTCCTACAAGTTTGAACTACACACAAGGGAAACAGGTTTGGACAAACTGACATAGTAGTGGGGCAAATTCCACCAACGACCGGCCTTACACAACACGGCGTGGCTCAACTCCACGGCAGAATAAATCGTCTTTCCTCTACTGAAACTTATCCACATCTACCTACGAGTTCGTTCCACATCTACAAGATTCATTCTTGGTAAGTTGAAAAACAATGAAGAGACAATTTGGAACACAAAACAACCAGCCATTGCAGCACACACCTCACACCACCGCCCTTCCTCTCCAACTGAAGCTGGGTCGGCGTGCGACGGGATATTTTGTATACATCCGCTCCGGTAATTACTGTATACCAACGGGGATATCAAACATTTAGGTTGTAAGAACAAACATGGTTATAGTATCTTGTTACTGAAAAGATTAAGCACAGTCGAGGAATTATGTCAAATGTTAAAAAAAGAACACTTATAACCAGATGCAGCGAACTTATCACGTACTACTTTCTGGCGGCACATGTGTACATCCTGTCTGAGGAGGATGTGCGGTGGCGTGATCTAGCGAGGCTCACTTGTGGTTTGTCTGTACATGTTTTCAAGTATCAGGCGCGAGCGGACAGACAAGTGAACTACTACGCTGTTCTATTCCAAATCATGATTTCAAAATGTGACTGATGCCATGAATGACAGTTGTTTAAAACAAAATTACTGGCCAGGATTTCCAATACGGACTATGATATTCCAACGATATTTAAGACGTCATGACCAACTTAATATCTTTTACCTGCCCAGGCCCTTGCCTCTAACTCTAATAGGAGATTAGAAAATACTTTGCCCACTGCTTCCAGAGATCGACAGTATATTATAATGTTCACTATGTGAAGTCCTTTGTTGAGAATCTCCTTCACAACTCACTGAAGGTACAGGCAAACTTGTCATAGGAAATCTGTACAAGTGACAGCCTTATGTTTATGGTATTGGTTTGAACATGAGAAACGATGCCCTTCTTGTTCTCACTTTCATGCAGACTGGGTGGCCCTGAATCTACCCTTCTGTTTGGTGGTGTATCGTGGTGCAAGGGCAGGTCGGTAATGCTCAGTACCGTACATGGCACGGGAAAGTACCCTGTACAGGCAGATTCCGTCTCCGTACACGGCTAGCGGAATGTGGCTCCGAAGAACATCGGGCTGTAGCATCTGGATGTCCTCTGAAGGACCGTCAACCTGACCAGGAGGCAGGCGTGGCGGCAGTGTGATCCCGTAAGTTTCTAGCAGGAGACGCTCACAGTGAGCAGCATCAAGTAGTGTTGACTCAACGGACTCGACCGCAGTCTCCAACCAGCAACACCCATGACAATCATTATTAGGAAGCATGCGAATTTAGTTGTATTACAACTAAATGCCAAGACTTATGTTGCGTCGAAAGTATGAGGGCATGGGAGGAAAAACAAGTTCAGGAAAATACTAATATAATAGTTTTAATATGCAGAGGTAGAAGCATAGTTTAAAGACATATCGAAAGGCATAGAGAAGGTTTGGGAAGACAAAGTTCAAGGTCGATTGTGGAGCTTGGACCTTCCTGTGGCATTTCTTTATACTGTAGCACATGTTTCGGCCTTTGTATCTTTTTACTCCGTGAAGGATGTCATGACATCCGGCGGAGTATTCTGGTCAGTTGGATTTTACTTGTTAGCAGCGAATACTAAACTTCCCTTTGTTATATCGGCATATAATTTGGTACACAGCAATAACAGTTATGAAGTACATGTACACAGAA
>NW_017803841.1:0-49498 GCF_001625305.1 Branchiostoma belcheri | reverse complement strand
TAACACGGGAAATGGGGGATGGAAAAGGGGCGGCCGTGTTGGATCGTGAGCGGCGTGGTTTTTAATAGTTTTCTTCAGTTTTCCGTCATGCCAAAGAAGGGTCAGTCAGACGCTTATTGGCATGAGGCACTTTGCCAATGGGCGGGTACAAGTTTTCGACCGGTAAGACTCCGAAAAGCAAGAGGTTGAAGGAGGCGACGAGTAACGCGATGAGGCGATAAGTCTTTCCCCAGACAGGTCAACCCCCATCTACAGTGTGATTTGCTGGGGGAGGCGTGAAGACTATTTCTAATTGAGAGCAGTGCGGGTATGAACCATGCCAATCCAGTCCTGTCAACCCCCTGACCCAGTCCCGTCAACCCCCTGACCCAGTCCCGTCAACCCCCTGACCCAGTCTCGTCAACCCCCTGACCCAGTCCCGTCAACCCCCTGACCCAGTCTCGTCAACCCCCTGACCCAGTCCCGTCAACCAGTGGCGAGCCCTCCAGTAAAACCATCGAACCGCCTACGCCTGACAAAGTCCCTTGTGTGGAGCTTAACAGTGTACCGCTGGATAGATTTCTGGATGAGACCAAGGCAAATGTGTTTTTGTGCTCTTTGTAGGGAGGGTGTCGCCTACAAACCACGACAGGGAAAATGTGGACACATTCTGTTGTGATTGCATTATGCAATGGCTACTAAGAAGTCATGAACATGTCCTGATTGTAGAACAGAAATGTTTTCTCATCAGTTACGTTCTTTAAGTCGAAACTTGCTTTACATGACAAGTTAAAAGTAAAATGAGTCTATCATGACAATGGGTGTGAACAGACCATCATGTGTGATCTTGACATGTACATGAAGGCCCGTGGAAAGGAAAGTGAAAACTACTTGAATGTGCTGCTCAGTATGATAAACGCAAATGTTTGCCGGATGTGATTTCGTATGTTGACAATTTCTGTTATGATAATGTTGAAGATAAGAAGGATGTGTTGTTCTTTATGCAACATAATCATCTCTTGGAGACACATGATCAGAGGTCATCAAAGATCTACCACTTATGGTCAGCAGGTAATGTTAGTGTGCATATGACTGATAATGATTGTTTGGCAATGAATGCTGCAAATTGTTACAGTCTTAGAGAGTATAAGAAAATGTATGATATACTGAATAGCCACTAAAAGATTAATGCCCCCCCCCATACAGAATTGTGGAACGTGAGAAATATCATTTGCCAGAAAATGTTGAGTATTTGATGGTAGATTATAATGGTAGTGTTTCATCATTAGTAGTAGTGGTGATTGATCCGCCATTTGTGTCCACAGATCAATCAAATATTCAGCAACATAGCGGACAAAATCAGACCTCAAGAAGCCACCACACCAAACCAACTTATGCAGCTTATGCCCCAGTGTTATCGATTAAGGGGAATTCATGTTCAACATAATAGACTGGCTAAACCTTTGTGAATAATTATTGTTGATTTACTCCAGTAACTTGAAGGTACATAACAAAATTGTCAGCCTCTCCTGGCCACGGCCTAGTGAAGACTCACACTTTATAATACTTGTAATGTCTGCTTCAGCGTTACCAAAGAACCATGGGCAGTGTCTATGGGTACTTCGCAAACAGCAGTTCCAGGCAAGCCCGTCTCAAGGACATGCATGACACAGATGACGTAAAGTCCTTCCATGCTATCCGCTGGCTAAGCTTCAGCGAGGCCAACGTCGCCCTGAACCGAACACTAAAGGCTGTGATGGCGGTATTCCAGCAAGATGCCGAAACCCTCGGGGACGTAATCGCCGAAGGTTTAGGGAAGGCCATCATGACCTACGAATTCGTCGGCGTCAACCACCTGTTGTGCGACGTGTTGGGAGCATCGCCTGCCTGAGCAAGGCCTTCCGAGAGGCCTGGGTAACAGTGCGATACAACTCCAGAAGTTGACAGAGCAACAAAGAGAAGCCTGGAGTGTCCACGACCATGCAGTACCTGAGGGACTGTGACAAAGAAGCCTCAGAAAGTGGACGTTTCCCCTCCAGATTTTGCTGATCCCCCATCATTTGTCCCTCTCCCGGAATTCAGATGGTACAGCTGCCTGGGTCACGACTGTGGCCAATGAACGAGGAGAGGTGCTGAAGGGTGTCCTGGCTGCAAGTGAAGGTGCTGGCCTCAAGGGAGGGATTTAGGGGTGAATGTTACTCGTGTATGTCATGCATATCGGCATTCGCAAAAGTACTGCCCATAGAAGAGAAGGCCAAGAAACTGAATATTAGTAACTAAATTGGATATATATCATTGAACAAAACTTGCGCATACATTGTTTCTGTTGTGACATAGGAAATTAATACGCACGAATTGACATTAAAAAGAATTGGGTCCGGTTATTCTTGAACAGACACGGGGAGTCATTGGATTTTGTATAGACACAGAACGAAAACATATATTCAGGAATAAATATGTATACATTGTATCTGTGTCGACATAGTAAATGAATACACATGTATATTGGATTGGTAAGAGCTTTTGATCTGTTTTGAACAGTTATTGCGTATAAATTGTTGTCCCTGACCTGCAGTAATATAAGGGGGGGGGGGCAAAAATACACAATTCAGGGCTCTTATAAAGGTAGAAAACCCGGATGTTATTTGCGGTAATGAATCTTATCTGGGTTCAGATTCGGAAATATTCCCAGTAGAGTACGATGTGTACCGTAAGGACCGTAACAGTCAAGGTGGAGGTGTGTTTATTGCAGTTAAATCTAACTTAGTTTCAACCCGAACAGATGACCACTCAGAGGCGGAGATAGTATGGGCTACAATACAACAGGCAGGGTACCGGTTATCTGCACCTAGCTCTGGCCCACTTTACATGGAAACTCTCTCCCAAGCCGTCGATAAACTTTAGTTTCTACACAAAGAACAGGCTGCTGCTGTCGTTGGGTTCAAACAGTGTTCAGCCTGAATGTTCTCAGGAGGCGGTTTATCATGATGACCGTTATTATGTCTCCTGATGCACTTAAACTGATGCATTATTTGTAAGAGCATCCGGCATATCATTTTCAAGCATTCGGGCATGGCTTCTGTACTATTCCTTAACCATCATGATCAACATCCTGCAAACAGACTATTATGAGCATTACTCTTTCCTCGTAATGTCGCAATTTTTGTTTGGGGACGGAGATGGAGTGAAATATTACATTTGCTACGAAGCAAATGTTGGCCTTTCTAGTTGTCATTGTTTCGCCTAGGGCTCGAAATGGGTGGAGTTGTACTATACCATGTCGCGTACCTTGTCACTTTTGTCTGACGACTTAATTTGTACACTAGGGGTCACGGGCATTCAGTCAGTCGTGTTAAGACAAAAAGTTTGTCAACCCGTCCAATATGCCATTTTCTCAATACACAGCGTATAAAGTATGTCCTCTGCGTTTGTGACGATATGAAATAAGTCTACATAACTTGAGTGCGCCGTCACCATGCATGTCCAGTCATGAAATGTTGTAATAAAAAAAGTATAGGGCAAAGCGATGTTGTAGATTGGTTGTAAGCTATGAGATACTCAGGAATGTAGTAATGACAGTGTCAAGTACAGGTTTGGGAAAGGGCTGTCAAAGGTCACTTGTCTAACTGCACAGATGATTAAACTGTTAGTTCTCGTCATGAATAAGGCTGGGTGGAGCTTTATAAACGTTGTCTTTTCTCAGTTCTTACCTGTCTGAAGCTGAGTACCTCAGCAAGACTCATATATCGTCATGTTTTATCGATATCATCTATACATTGTTTTCAATCAATTATTTCTAGATGATGATGTTTATATAATATCGTATAGGAACTTGAAGACGGTTGTATGAAATATTCGTTAAGGATTGGCCACGCCTACAAATCATGACGTTAAAGTTCCCTGCATAGATAATGAGCTGTCTAGTGAGCTGCCTACAAATCTCTGTCCTAGAACAACCTGAATTTGAGTACAGACAAGAACAATACAAATAAGGCAATAAGAATTGCCGGGATGCTCTGTGCACTACGCAAGAAGTTGCCCCAGAACATCCTGCTACAGCTCTACAAGATCATGGTAAGACCTGTTCTGGAATATGCGGACATTCTATGGGCAGGTCTCACATGGCGTGACCAGAGGCTACTTGAAGCTCTCCAGAATCGCTCAGCCAGAATGATCAGTGGCCACCATGGCATTCCGTATCCGTCCTACCGTTCCGTCTACTCTCAGTTACGTCTCCCATTTCTTACCTTTCGCAGTAAACTTCACACTCTGACTGCCCTCTATAAGCTGATGAACGGACACTGCCCCCCCCCCCACCTTCTCAGTCTCCTACCAACCACCTGATGATTCGCCATTGAATCTAGATATTCTCTCAGAAACGCAAATAACCTTTCTTCGCAAGCTCCCCAAAGTATCAGAACACAAAAAAACCTTCTTCTACAGGTCCGTCCAACTGTGGAACTCTCTTCCACAGGACACACAGACAGCTATATCCCTAGCATCATTCAAACTTAATCAAAGCGTAAGTATGGCTCTGCCTTTGAGACCAGTTTTCTGTATAAGACATCACATACATGTATTCAATTTTTACCAATCTTACGGTATGTAATAATTTTATTTTAATGTATGTAATTTGTATATAGAAATGACCACAATTTGTTGACCCTATGTAATTAAGACGTTTTAAGAATTTATGTCACTTGTATGTATTTAACCACATTTTTTCCCCAGCGCAAGCCCTTAACTTGGCTTAAGTAGGTTCAAGCTAGTTGGGCCAGCCGAACCAATAAATAAATAAATAAATGCTTAACGTAATTTATGACGCAATTCGTGCCATAATGATTTCATTCATGTTTTTATTATACTGATACGGCACGCATATTTGTAGGAAATTGTCCCTTTTAAGGAAATCAAGAATCAAAAGAGGCAGCAGAGCTGAGCTACAGTGGGTTCCGTGGAACAGTTATGGTGCGTCGCATTCAATGCTAGGCTCACAGCTGGCTGAAGTCAGCTGGCACGTTGTCTGAAACACATCCCATCAAGCAAGACTTAGAGCGTACTGGTAACATGATAAATTCATGGTCGGAAGAGCAATAACACTTACACTTACACGTCTTACGTGTCCCTCTGATGATGTCTATAGATTTACTTTACTAATGTAGAACCATACCTATCTCCAACGAGTCATCATAATCATCACTTTTATTCTAGCTTGTTTATGTTTGACCTTAACCGAGTTATAAAGTAAGGTATGGTTCGAGTCTGCATGCTTGGGTTGTACAAAAAGAAGACAAAATCATCCTTAAGCAGAAACCCTTTCAAGTTTCATGACGAGAACGGATTGCAGAATACCTTCAAGACGAGAATGGCTTACAGAATACCTTTACAGAATACGGCAATGGCTTACCATCGCACTTGGTGAGGAGATCGGACCAGATGACGTCCTGTTGGGAGTAACAGTACACCCCGAGACGGCCGCCGCGCAGGGACTGGTCCTGCACGTTACCGGAGTCCACAACAAGCTGGCTGCCGGAGTACAGCTTCAACCTGGATGGGTTTTAGATAGATGCAGGTTACCTTTAGGACTTGAACAAGTGTTAAGAACTTCAAACCAACAGAATTGTGTCGTGGGTAATCTTTATTTACAGTGGATAGTACAGATGTGCTATGGATATAGACGACATACACGTTCCAGCCACCTACATTTCTAGTACTTTTTGATAAGGCATTCTAAAAGACAGTCGTATACATATATGTTGTGGCTTTTGCTACTAGTCCTTTACAGTTACATACATACGTATATATGCTATGTTTAGCTCAGGTCAAACTAAACGATCATGCAGTAAATAAGTGCAGGCCCTTGTCCCTTTCCACTTCATAATTTACATTATATCCTAAATCCCCTTGTGATATCTTACAGACATCACCCGGTCTTGCTGATAGGTAATGTACCTGATGAGTCCGATGTCAGGAAGATGCTTCAGTTCCCAGCGGTAGGCAGTCTGGTCACTCCAGCCAAGCTTGTTGGGGTCCTCCCACAACAGTTTGGTCTGGGCACAAATATAGAAAAAAGGAGTTTACTATAATAAATTATTGTATTCAACTACAACAAAAATGGGAAAATATTCAAGAGCGACCACAGCAATTTTAGATTAGAGTTTGCATAATCTTCTACACTTTTCTTGATAAATTTTAAAAAGATAAACTTGAAGATGGTTCTCTCACCTGTCCTTGCATCTTGTCTGCGTTCCACAGAGCCGACGCCAGGTCCTGGCCAGGTCCAGTTGTTGAATCTACCAGCTGTAAACACAAAAGATTGTCTAATCGTTAGTGTGATGTACGAGTGCATATGTTATATAATCTATTATATTATGTACTAGTATGTATGCATCGACTTTGATAAGTATTTCTACTTGTTGTCCCAACTGAAAGTGGTGGTCCAATATAAATATTGATTTTGACCCCTAGAACTAACAAATAAGAGGTAAATGTCATAATCTTTGAGGCATGTCAAATGTACAGAGGCGAGCAGTCATGGTTCTCCATTCGACTCTTTCCATCTGCCAGCCGTTGTTCCCCTCCCAACCCCTTTTTGCAAGACCCCGTACCACAATCCGTCTTCCCAGCTGGATCCCAGTTTAGAGTCACTCTGTGTAGTCGAATCCTAGACTGGACCCCGGCCATCAGTGGCTCGTTCTTTTGTAAATATGAGAACGTACCTTCAGCTGAACACCTGCCTCTCCACCGCTGCCGTCCCCTGCCTGTTTCCAGGACATCAGGTAGAACCGAGAGTTGCTCTGATAGCTGAAGACGAAACCCACAAAGTCGTCATCAACCTGGGTGTTCACAAAGAAGGTTCCACGGTAGTCCACACTGCCGAAGTTGGTCATGCCTGGGAGGATGAAAAAAAACATTTGAAGAATCTGCTGGGGATGAAGATCCATTGCGAAGCGATAGTCTATGCGGTTTAGTATTTACCACAAAAGCCCCAATGGTAATAATATGAACGCAATTTGTTAGATACCTTGAACATCAAGTGAATCGTAAACTCTAGATAGCAATGTATCATTAAGAAGAAATATTGTGGAATGTTCATGAAGAAAGGAGGGAGGCCAACACACAATATTGCTAAAAATACCATTTTTGCCGTGTTAAAAATTTTGTTTTCGACACTTACTAGTATTTGTCCTTTCTTATCAGTGCTTATCGTGTAGTACGTGATGGGGTCAGTAAATTTAGTCTATAAAACTATGTAAAATATGCAGAATACCCATACATGTAGCCCAGGATAGGTCCAGTACAACAATATATATCAAGACAGTTACGTACCAAGAAGAATTCCAGGACCACTGTTCAGCTTCTGGGTGATCTCAGCACCCTGTGGGGAACATGAAGGATGTCACAAGTTACGGTTGGTCACGACGCCATGCTTTTGTTTGACTTAACACGAGACTGATAACAAGAGACAAATGTTTCACCTCGTTGCTGGTCTCCCAGAGTGGCGGATTGTTGGAGTTGACGTCACCGAGGCTGACGGTGACGTACTTCCTAAAGTCCGTGCTGCTGATGACGCTATTTGCAGGACACATGTCATCGGCGTCTGGCACGCCGTCATCATCAAAGTCAAGGGTGCAGACATCCCCTATCCCATCACCTTCATAATACAGTAAGCAATGGTGATGGGGAACTACATATAGAACGCTGCACGTACAGTTGATTATGTGTAACATTGTGTTCTCTTAACATACACCTTACTAATCATGTAGCGTGATAACAGATTCCCATGCAATATCGAAAGATTTATTTATTAATCTCAAGACAGCAGATAACCCCATTCAGCCTAAAATGGATGTTTTCCAAGGGGCCCAGCTTGTTACAAGACAGTAAAGCAAAGGACAACATACAGTGACATAAAGACATATTCACTGGCACACAACTAAATTTCTTCCAAACCAAATTAAACCAAACCTACCGTCATGGTCGGCCTGGTCCACATTCGACAAGAGGCGGCAGTTGTCCACGTCATCAAGGATGGTGTCGTTGTCATCGTCATCGTCACATTCGTCGCCTGCAGAGGAATAATTAGTTATTACAACATAATCGTTACAATCGACATGTTATATTCAGCAATGATACATGATAGAGTTTTGACCTAGACCTGCTCTGAGCAGGCCTATGTGAATATATGGCGTGTGTGTATCGTTGAAAATTACTAGGACTGTTGAGTCATTTCCTACCGATATGATTAACCATATTCTCGGTGAATTAGGCAAGAATGCCAGTTAGAGTAGGCACCTAGGCGGTCATTGACTCTGGTGAAACGATGTACCTTGTCCGTCATTATCCGTGTCGAGTTGTGCACTGTTGGGCACAGTGATGCAGTTGTCCAGACTGTCCGGATAGCCATCAGCATCGCTACAACAACGATAGTAAGTATTTAACATGTGCCGTAGTACTTTCATAACATCGAAGACAAAACTATGGTTCCTAAAACGAACGCAGACAATTGAAATTAAAATTACAATTTCACATGAGTGAAATAAAATTACCTGTCGATGCCGGTTGAACAAGCATCCCCTATCTCGTTTTGGTCGACATCAATCTAAAGTTGCAGCGTAGATACAGAAAATGTATAAGTGAAACAGTACTTTAAGAACTTTACACACTTCGAAGCAAAATTGCAAAGATTACTCATGCATCTTAGAGGAAAATACTGCATGAATACAAGACAAAGGTACCTGATCAGAGTTGGGAACATTCGGACAGTTGTCACAGACGTCTCCAGCGCCGTCTCCATCTGAATCAGTCTGGTCCACATTGGGCTGCAACGGGCAGTTGTCGTGGTGATCGTTTACCCCTGTATGTGCAGTTCACACAACATCAGTAAGCTGCAAGTCATCAACTAAAAGTGATTCATCCAGCTTGTTATCTCTGCCAAATACTTGGGAAAGGCATTTTACACGATTTTCCTCACTTCGATCAGGTAAAAATGAGTATTGTCCTGTCATGTATTGTCCCGTGTTTGTAGCGGCATTATTATAAGTTGAAAAAAATTGACTGTGCAGTCACCACGTGATTAGATGTTAACATATTAAAAGAATTACTTAAATATGCATTCATTCGTTAACTTACATGCAAGTGACTCTATCGAGCTATGTGAGTGTCAATTGATGATAGTGATATTATGTCCATCTGATGCCCTTACCGTCATCATCGCTGTCCTGATCACAAGCATCGCCCTGCCCATCGCCGTCGGTGTCCTGTTGGTCCGTGTTGATGTCCGCCGGACAGTTGTCGCAGTCATCCCCCACCCCGTCCCCGTCACTGTCCGTCTGGCCGACGTTAGTAGCCAGTGGGCAGTTGTCCTGTTTAAAAATAAAACATTGATTATTTTGAATGTATGGCCCAGCTTTGATGCATAGCGATATATTTTTTTATCTTCAACCCCTAAAGACATATCGAATATCATGGTGGTAATCCATCTGTAGCTTCTTATAATTATGTTATGATTTTATCACAGCCTTAGACACCCTAAGTAAATTTAACACCCGCATACTTCTATAGGAACATAACATTGTAGGTGACTCAGCACTCTGTAGCTGAAGCTGGTAATGTTTACTTGGGTAATCACTGAATTGAAGCTAGTGAAAACTCAGACTACATCAATTTGGAAATGTGTCAACTATAATGCCAAAGTGCATCTTGTTTTAACTTAAGAGAAGCTAAAATAGGGCTTAAGACGTCAGTTCTTGATATATGATTATTACAAATGTTACCACAGTGTTCCAGACGCCATCATTGTCAGAGTCGTCGTCACAGGCGTCCCCAAACCCGTCTCCATCTGTGTCCGTCTGTCCACTGTTGGGTGTCCGTGGGCAGTTGTCCTGGAGTGTTGAAATGAGAGGTAAGTTACTAAGGAGCAACGTCTATATTCTTCATCAAACATTACAGGCGTGTTTCAAGCAAATTGACAGTAAGGTGCGATGGCGAAACAACGGTAAATTTTGTCAAAGCCCGATATTCATTCAAAAGATATCTGAAAAAAATAGAATTGAATTGGACCGAGTAATCTTATATGGAATAGATAACCTGGTTGCAAGTAGTGTCGGTACATGGCAGTGAAGCATCAGGATAGCCATCCAGATCACTGTCAAGACCACAGGTCAGTCCGTCATTCGATCCAGCATAACCGACTTCACACTGAAATGCAAAGAGCATGTTGTGTGAACATCTAGACGCTTTACATTACCTATTTTGTCAAGTTTCTAAATTTAATATGAAAAAATTGCAATCGTTTAAATGTACACTTACTTTACATATCAGTTGTCTCTTTTTGTAGGTACAGCTGGAGCATGGACCGTCCTTCCCCTCACAGACTATTAAATGAAAATACATGTTATTTCCTTATACCATAAGTTAGGCAACATACAATTCTCATTCCTTTACTGTTACGATAATGACGTAACTTTAACATCAAAATGACTACATAAACGCTTGTTACAGTAATATGGCCATCATAGTAAAACGAAACTTAACGTAACTGTTTTATGCTACTGCAGGTAAGTAACAAATAACCAAAGGAAGTATTTATGATAATAATAAACGTACCTGCGACGCATTCCGCCAGTTCCACAGATCGGGGGAAAACCGTCCAGGTGTTGTTGGGACAGGTTTTACAGATGGTTTGGGCCGGCTGGTCCTGGTATCCTCCCGCAGGACAGTCCTCACAGGTGTCGGTGGCAATGGCGTGAAAGGTGCCGGCAGGGCAGTCAGCTGTAGTGTAAGATGGTGCAGTAAACAAACATTAAGGGCAGGGACGAGTGGAGATGATGAACCCATTGTTTCCCATGATGGCATCCTTTTTGTAGTCTCCCGGCGGGGAAATGGCGCTTCTCTTGCCGGCTACCTTCTCTGGCCAATTAATACCCTTTTTAGGCCGATTTCTACGATTTATTCACCCCGCAAAAGAAGTCTTGTAGAGACTATCCTTTTTGCCTCTCTAAAGGTTCAATGATATGAAAAAAAGGATACAATCATTTATAACAGCTTGAATAAATATGGCATCATTTTGGCGTCAACATAAGTCTAAGCACACAAAATGATCTATGTAAGTAACGGTCACACGACGATGTTTGGATATCATCTGGGATGACTTACTGCAGTATGCCTGAAAGTCATCCTGGTATGCCAGCTGCCCATCTATGCAGTTGACCGGTATCTCCGCGAAGCCCATTTCGAATGACGCAGCGCTTAGAACCTGCCCTCCGATTGCCAGGTTTAACTGGTTGGAAGCCACCTTCTCTTCGATCTCAAAGTACACATCGTCCAAAGCAAACACCAGATCAATCTGATGATTTTCTGTGACGGTTTCCGCAGATGTAGTGGCGACTACTTCAAACTTGACGGAGAAGCCACGGGTGGTTTTTATAACCTGTTCGTTGAAAACAGACCTCTTGTTGCCGCTGGTGGATCTGGCAGTACTTCCGCATTCGATCTCGACCGTCCCCAGCTGCGTGGAGATGCCCGCACCGGGCTGGGCCGACTGCAAGTTGCTGAAATTCTCCTCAAAGTTGGCGATGATCTCCTGCATGCTGCTCTGGCAGTCTCCGCCGTAATAGTAAAACACCTCTCCCTTGATGTGTACCCTTCCGGGACGGTACCTTCCTGTGGATATAAAGTAGTTTATAAGATACATGGGTTCTGTCATTGGTGGTCATGTCATCACGTCTTTCATCGTTTATGCTTTTTATCAAGTATTTACCAGTACGCCACAGTCTGTACCAATGACACATACGTACTGGTCGCAATTCAGCATACAGGCAGGCCCAATGAACAAGAAAGGATTCTGACGATGACGTTTTCAGAGCACGCTTCTGATTTAATGCAGTCGTGAAAGCAATGCAGGTTTACATAATACAATGTGATGTTTCATCATGCGAACGCAATCCTAAATATCTTAAGGACGGCTATGAACACACTTGCATATACATGGAAAATATATATTGAAAGTACCGGTGCAGTCTGGCCATGGTCGAGGCACGGGCGGCAACGGCTGCGGACCGCTGGAGTCTACAAATACGGCGCTCCAGGTGCCCAGGGCGTTACAGGTGTAGGCGTCTGCCGGGCGCCCCGCGAACTCCCTGTCTCCTTCACAGAACACCGTGCACATCATGGCGCCAGTGGTGACGTCAGAGGTAGTACACACCTTCCCACCGTACTGGGGAGCGTCGTAGTCTTCACTGCAAGGGGCTGGGATGGGTCAGACAAGAAAGATTTTAATGACTTACATGTACATCAATTTTGATACACCCTTTTTTTCTTTCTCTCATAGTTTGCTGCAATGTGATTCGACGGCTACAAAGCTTGAGGTACTTAATGAGTGCATGACACTTACCATTTTTATCAATGTAACAAGGGAAGTAATGATTATATAGAATGCTACCGTCCATTTTTGTCCTATTGTACAGAATCATACCGTTGCCATACATTGTACCAAACACAATTATCGAGCAATAAAACTAATTCATTCATTCATTCATTCATTATCTCTCTAGTAATATTCCCCACTTACGTGTCTGGCATCCTTGTAGCCTGCTGGACACGTACAGGAGAACGCGGCGTCACCGTCCACACAGGTACCGCCGTTGTCACAGGTGTCCGCAAAACAATCGTCCATGTCTGAAAACAAGTTTAATTAACCATGTACCAACCGTGCTTTTATAACACTTTAACAGATCTTATACTTGTAGATATGCAAGTATGGATAGATAACGAAATATTTACCAGTACGTGTAACAACTCGCTTGCTCATCTTTACAACATGTCGCACGAGCCCTGGCCGCTATTGGCATCACATTCATTCACGACTCAAAGGATTAAAAAAATGGAACCAGAATCAAAGCAATCAACATTTGCTGTATGTGACGTAATGTCGTCGGTAGGGCATTGATGGCCCCTATGAAGGAAATGCACATGCTTCTTGTAAATGTATGAAACCCCGAGTTAGCTGGTTTGGCTACAAAATTATCCAGATTCCCATTGATAATGGGTCCCATAATATATCAACGTTACCTGAACAAGTCTTCCCGTCGTCAGCGATAGAGAACCCGACGTCACATCCACAGGAAAACCCACCAAACGTGTTCAGACATGTTTGCTCACAGTCGTGAAGTCCTTGGGTACACTCGTCCAGATCTGAATATTACAGTTATAGTATATTGAAGTTTTAAATTCTTTCTAAATTCTTGACTGTATAACTTTTATCTTTATCAACATTTATCACTTAGTGTTGATAAAGGTCTACGTAAAACTATGCTTTCGGCGCTGGAAAGATTACTACCGCTATCGATAATGAAAAAAAAAAACCCACACCGTTTGGATTACGACTTTCCATCAAGTTTGAAAGTCAGATTCAACATCATTCCTACCTGTACAAGAGACGCCGTCTGTATCCAGCTGGTACCCCGCCTGGCAGGAGCAGCGGTAACTGCCGTGTACATTCGTACAGATGTGGTCACATGGACCCCGTCCTCCGTTATTCAGGCATTCATCGGCATCTGTAAAAGAACTGGCAACATCAAATGGCTCCCCTACAAACCTCTAACTGGTTAACATTATTTAAGCCACAGTGACTTTTACATTGACACCTTCCTCAATCCCTTTATTTGTGGCCTTCAAAAGTGTTTATTTTGACTTTTTATCATCTAGAAAATCTATCAATATCTGCTGATAAAACTGTTGCTGCCTGTAAAGGCTTGACCACAAGACTATACTAAGAGATATGCATTTGCTTGGTAGATAGCGGTTTGGAATTATGTCACGCTGACACCAAAATCTGCTTTAAAAAACTCTTTAAAGGTACTAGGTCACCAACACAAACAACACAAACTGATTGTATTTTAAGCCTAATGAGTTAGCAAGTTTGGCCTGTAAGACATCTAAGCAGGACAAAATTCAAAATTTACATCGCAAAAATCTCTGATGAAAATCTCACCTGAACAAGTCTTCCCGTCGTCAGCGATAGAGAACCCGACGTCACATCCACAGGAAAACCCACCAAACGTGTTCAGACATGTTTGCTCACAGTCGTGAAGTCCTTGGGTACACTCGTCCAGATCTGAATATTACGATTATCATATGTTTAAGTTGTAAGTTTTTTTTTTGTAAATTCTTGACTGTAAAATGTAATCTTAATCTTGATAAAGGTTTACTTTCGACGCTGGTAAGTGAAAACACAACGTTTTGATCAGTACGACTTTTCATCAAGCAATTCAAGGTTACTTTCCATCAAGAAATTCAAACTTGTATTCAACACTTCGACGGCAGATGGTAGTACCATCACACAGGAGACAGAAAAACTGGAAAGATGGAGAGAGCACTTTAAATGCGTGCTAAATAGACCTGAACCACAAGTACTCTCAAGTATAAAAGAGGCAGATAATGACCTTGACTTTAACATGAATAACATAACAGTGGAGGAAGTTCAAGAAGCAATTAAAAAGCTGCAAAATGGTAAAGCACCAGGGGAAGATGGGGTATGCCCCGAAATGCTAAAAGCATAAGAACAACTCACGCCTCAAATACGCCTTGTAGACATTCTACAAGATATTTGGGATCATGAGACAATACCATCTGTATGGAAAACTTGACGTATTGTAAAATTGCCCAAAAAGGGGAACCTGACTGACTGTAATAACTGGAGGGCTTTCACCCTACTATCAATCACAAGATTTTAGCCGTATTATCCTACAAAGGATCAGAAGTAAACTGAACACCCCTCGCAGCAGAACTGATCGTTACCAAGTGCCCTTCCTTTCATGATCCGCCTGCTTAATATGTAACACTGTCATTTTTTTTAAACCTAAGACTTATTTTAGTGTTACCAGTGTCCGTCTGTTTTTGTTATCTGCTACGATATTAATTTGCACTTGTTGATACACACGTCGTTGATAATATTTTATATACATTTTATGTAATGCTTTATTTCTATTTTAATCGCTTAATATGACGTTTTATACTAATAATGTGATGCCTCAATGTCAATTCAGCCTCTGGCTGCCATTTTTGGGACAGTGTTGTTGTGTTTTAATGCAAATAAACCATTGATATAAGTGCTGTTGACAGCATATTAAGACCAGAACAGGCAGGGTTCCGAAAAGGACGCTCTTGCACCGACCACATTTTTGCATTGAAACAAATTCTAGAACAGTCAAAAGAATAGAATAACTCTCTGTATGTAGTGTTTGTAGACTTTGAAAAGGCATTTGATAGCCTTCATCGGGACTCCCTGTACAAGATACTCAGGCATTACGGAATACCACAGAAGCTGGTTAACATTGTCAGAGCAATGTATGAAAACTTTGAATGCCGGGTAATCCACAGCAATGTACTGACCGGGGTGAAACAAGGGCGTATCCTTTCACCACTGCTCTTCTCTCTGGCCATTGATTGGATAATGAAAAATGTCATCCAAGAGAAGCAGCGAGGCATTAAATGGACTGCCTACAAAGTTCTGGAAGACGTAGACTATGCCGACGACCTAGGCCTAATTGCTCATCGTCACCAGAAAGTACAAGAGAAGACAGAAAAACTACAAAAAACTGCTAGTACCATCGGACTGCGGGTAAATGAAAAGAAAACACAAGTCTTAAGAAACAGTACCGATACTAAAGACCAGGTTAGCTTAAATGGTAAGCCGTTAGAAGACGTGAAAGAGTTCACGTACCTAGGCAGCGTAATGACGGCTGATGGGGACTGCACCCGAGAAATAAACACAAGAATTGGCAAAGCGAATCGAACCTTTGCAATGCTTGGACCACTTTGGAGAAACACCTCTGTCCATACAAATACCATGATAAGGATATACAAAAGCAATGTCCAAAGTGTTTTACTATACGGGGCAGAATGTTGGAAAACAACAGCCACTATTAGAACAAATGCCTTAGACGCATATTAACCCTCAACAGTACACCTTCCCAGACTGATTAATCTGTACACCTGGGGTCCGCGCGGACCCCAGAACAGTTTTTTGCTAATTTTTAGTAATTATTAACATGCTACCAGCTCAATTGTTTTGCAAACTGATGTGGGAACCTCTGTGACCACATTACATACAAAAATCATACATTTTGAACTTTTTCTATTTTTTGGTGAAGAAAAGAAGACAAGAAGAAATACCCTATTTTTAAACCCATTTCAGACTGAAGGGGCTTTTGAGGCCCAACTTTGATCTCAGATAGCGGCTAAACGGCTTGCGCTAGAAGTATCAAATTTGGAGACCTTTCCTAAAATGCCTCTGGAAAAAAGTTCATATTAGTTTAATACTAGTAAGTTGATGTTTTTTTGTGTTGCCATGGCAACGGGTTTCTAGCAGGCAGTTTTTTTTAAATAGAAGTAATTTTGGTTTAAACATAAAAATTTTTATATTAAATTACACTTCTTTTCCAACATTAATAACATCTTACATATCTAAATATAAGTTAAATCATTTAATATGCATAGAATATGCTAATTTGATGACGTCATTGGTCAAAATCCAATATGGCGGACTATATTATTAGCTCTGACGTCATATGACGTCATAATTACACCAAAGTTATCAAAATTTAATTCTATTACTACACCATTCTCTGAAAACTTGGTAGACATACGATGAGTGCATAAAAACATATATAAAAACGGAAATAAGGTAATGTATAAGAACGCCAGTGTATCCATTATGATCGAAAGCCGGCTGGGGTCCGCGCGGACCCCAAAAGAAAATCAGATATAATTTTTTTTTTATAAATGGTAGAAACGGAGTTTTCTGCACTGTATTGAGAGACAACTTTGTGGGTGACAATTACAGAAAAAAATCTTTAGAAACAAAAAAGATATTACAGAATATATAGTGCTGGGGTCCGCGCGGATCCCAGGTGTACTGTTTAGGGTTAAGGGTATACTAGCCAAATACCATCTCAAACGAGGACCTGCTCAATAGAACAGGAATAGTGACGCTGGAGAAAACGCAGCGCGCAGATGGGCCTGGTGTGGTCACGTCTTTCGTATGCCCTCAGACTCGATAACAACAGCTGCCCTAACATGGCAACCAACAGGAAAGAGAAATAGAGGGCGTCCAAAAGAGACGTGGCGGAGAGCAATACAGAGGGACCTAAATGAGAGGGGACTGACTCTGGACACAGCCCCGGACGCAGCTGCAGATAGGGCCAGTTGGAAATCCTTCTGTCGCCTCAAGAACCACTAGGTTCAGAAGATGATTGAGTGAGTGAGTGAGTGAGTGAGTGAGTGAGTGAGTGAGTGAGTGAGTGAGTGAGTGAGTGATTCAACACTTCTGTCCTACCAGTACAAGAGACGCCGTCTACGTCCAGCTGGTATCCCGCCTGGCAGGAGCAGCGGTAACTGCCGTGTACATTTGTACAGATGTGGTCACATGGACCCCGTCCTCCGTTATTCAGGCATTCATCCACATCTACAGAAAACAGCAGAACACGGTTGCTGTAATCAATCATCATCTCTGAATTGTGTTAATCATAGAAAAAGTCATTATACATTACTGCCCAATCCCTTTTAAATTCATAACATAAAGTTAACGTTGACAGCAACCTTTATTGCATACCTTTTGCAGGGTCATAGTGCGTGTCGTGTTGTGTAAGCTGTCGCCATCATAATCTATCTTATATTATAGCGTCACGACTGCAATTAAAATTCAACTTGTCCTTCATGCATTTTATCGATTACAATACTTGATGATATCCCAGGACATAAAGATGTTGAAGAGGTTTATCAGTCACATAGAATTAACAGTTAGTAGAAATTCTTCGATAAGTGACTATATTTTTTTTCGGTGTCGACTGTACACCTTGATCACGGGGTGACCTAGTCTCGCGAGAACACGAGACTAGGGCGAGACTTGTGCGGATCTTCTGGCCTCCCCCGCCTCCTTGCGGAGTAGGGGTAAAGGACTTGGGCAGCTCCCAACCTTCGTTACGATTCAACCTGGCACGTGGACTGCTTCCTTGATTTTTCTATGTGCTCTACGGGACTCTTGGTCTATGATCTAAAACAGGGCCATACGGTTACTAACGGCCCTATCTTGGACATCATCAAGATCATAGACCAAGAGTCCCATGAAGAGTTTTGCCTGGTCACGGTGGTAAAATCTGGGCTGAAAAGTTCCCACATGTCATAGAACCCGAACTGTGTTCGATCGTGTTCGATCTGGGGAATTCGAATCGAACCCGCGTTCTATTTCGGGGTCACCTGCGGTCATTTACTATAAAGCGGCAAAACAAGCCTTTCTACCTCCGTGCATTGCAACAGATAAAAAACAACACTTTTCTATAGATACAGTTTCCTGGACAGTACATGTCCGCTATTATTTTTGGTGGACATGTAACATGTAGCGAAGCTACTGTCGTATCCTTGAGTGACCTTGAATACTGTAATGATTCTTTACGCCAGAATGAATAACACAATGCACACTTTCTGGCGATATGACATGTCTCCAAAACTCGTTCAAACCTGGAAATATGGAGAGTCAAACATACCCCATTTACGGCTCAAAATGACTGTAACGGTTGTCCCGAAAATCGTGTTTTAGGGATTTTTGAAAAATGGCCTCAATTTTGAAGTATGGGTAATTTAGTGAGAAAAATGTCAAGAAATGCAATTTTTTCAGCAATATGTCGACAAAAACTAGACTTAAAATCAGAAATTAAAAAATCCCTAAAACACGATTTTTTGTCTTATTCCTAGTCTGCGAAAAATATAAAAAATCGGGGATCTGGGGTAATATACGTAGCCAGGTTTAAACGATGTTTGCCTAAAAACCTGACATGACTTGTGCTCGGAAACCCGAAAATAATCGTCTTTCAGAGAGAAATTTTAAAAAATCATTGATTTAACATAAAACGCTAACATTTGAAGGATGTTAAGACGATAATTTCATTTTAATTTGACGAAATTTACCCCTAAATATTATTTGTGTATTTTCAAATATTTTACGGGTAGTCCAAAAAAGGCCAAAATAGCGTGTTGTAACCCGATACCTTTTAGAACGCGCATAGCAATGGGAAAGAATGCCGTAGTGACAGACCGCCGTGGGTATTCATGTAGTATAGATGTAGATGAGCAGATTCTATAATGAAATGGTTGAGCTGATAGAATAAACAGGCCGTTAACTGGTGAGAAGGAGAATGTAAAGAGATACAAAACATAAATCCAGGTCTGTAAAACAGCACTGTGTGCAGGTATACATCAACATAGCACAATGTTCTTAATACAGCAGACCTTTTTACATGTGCATCCTCGCCCTCAGACCTCAGCACCGGATACTTCTGCACTAGTCGACGTGCCACGTGTTCCATCTCGGCACATTTCTGTTGGGTTTCTAGGCGGGATGAGCTCCTCAGTAGCTGTGATCATCACTGCCACCTGATCTTGAACAATGTTGGGGTAGGTCCGAGTGATCTCGGTGATGCCTGTCGTCTGCACCAGCATGAATTCCATTGGATGTACAGCGACCCTATGTGCATGTGGCACAGACGAAACTTCCACATTCTTCTTACCCTAAAAAGCCACAGGAAGAAAACCATGTGAATCATGCACTTGTGTAACTGCAATTGAATCACATTCCAATTTACCAACCCTATTGATGTTGAAAATACTTCGGTAAATTGAAACCTCTCCACAGCGGTATCATGGCACTGCAAATATTTTCATCGTTACTATTTTTTTACAAAGTTATTCTGGGAAATCCCCTTCCCCCTCCCTTTCCCTACCCTGCTCAAGTCTCCAAACGAGGAATGAGAAGGCTTTGGTCAGCTAACCATAGGAGAGGTCGACTGGAGAGGTGATGTATTTCCTCTCTACCAAAGTCCTCTCTTTGGTCATCATATTCCGAACTAAATTAAGCAATTTCTTCAATCATACTCACATGACTTAAGCAGATTGTCACATGTACACTAGTAACAGCATGGTCATAGTTAGGAGTTAAATATGCATATCTGCACATCGTAGTAAGCATACAATTAACCACAAGAGGTTTTTGTCTCATTTTCCCTTTCTACAGTTCCAATTTTTCCTGATCAAGTTAGCAAATACCCGGTAAAAGAGACCTAATTAGTTGTAGAGACATTTGCATCTTCTAAAAATGGGTGACATTCTGGGTTTGAATAGATATGACAAAAAGGGTGACAAATTTCAGACACAAAACCTTGAATAATATATGACCTTCGGTTCCAAGCCGGAGGGAGATCCGGAGTTATTCGTTGTTCTACATGTAAGTCTCGTAGTGTTTTGTCTGCTTGCGTTTCTGGCCTTTCTTTGCCACTGGCACCCCTCTCCTCTTCCTTGCCAAAGGGACCTGTAAAGAATTGATGTAATTGAGTTACAACCATGTGATAATTAGCCTATATCTGTTTTTAACTAGCTTTTCACAACAATAGATGTACTGGAAATAGAATTATCTGACAGTATCTATACTTGGTATAGGTATTTAGATGCATCAAGGCTAATGTGACAACTTGAAAGTGATTATGGCAGTGTCAGTTATTTCTAACATTATTTTCTTCAAAAGAATTGTTTGCTTACCTCTGATTCTCTCTTTTCCCTTACTAGCAGCCTGTCTTCTGGCCTCTGACTCTTCATCTTCCTCTTCTGGCTATGAAAATGGCAGGAAGACAGACAGAGGGCTGGCTTCCTCTTCAGGTGGCACATATTCCTCCAGCCGTATGAAGAAGTTGAGCCAATAGCTGTGCAGGTCTGCCGTCAGCCTTGCCATTTCCCGTGCTCGTTCAACGCTATCTTTGACTTCTTGGAGCCGCTTGATAGGGAAGGGTGTCAGAAACTGAAGTGGTTGAGTGGAAATGTTCTGAGAAGGGCTGCTGTTGTTCCAGTGGTGTTTTTCCATTGTCTGTCGGTGCTGTAGTCTTTGTACTGCATGGTGGGCTGGTCTGTTTCTGGGTGCATGACGATTTGAAACAGTGGGGGACGGAGTGGCCTGTGATGGTTTCCAGTTCATCTGACAGCCACTCCTTGTAGTCCCCCACATGGCTGACTTCTGGTGGTGGGGTGTATGAACTGCTGATTAGTGCTCCCAGCTCTGGAAGTGTTGTTGCCTCTGAATTCCGGAGAGTAATGGAAATTCTGCTAAAGAATTGATCCACATCCTCATGTGTGTGGCCCACCCTTAGAAAGCTGAGCTTTACCTAATGTGGGTAGAACAACAGTGTCAAGACAAGCTTAACAACTGTACGGATGTTGTCTATCACTATGTGAGCTCCGAAGCCTAACCTCAATTTTTCTCGTTACCCCGAGCGCTTTAAATTTCCTGTCTCTTCCTCTTGGCACTCTGGTTGTCCCAGAATCCAGAAGCCAAACTTTTATCCTGTTGACTCTCGGCATCTGTGTTAGAAGTATTTCCAAATTGATATCCATGTTAGTGTGTACTTCATATCCCAGAATTGTTCCAAAAGTAATTACAAACTGTCCCGAAGTGAGGACGGACTGGCCCAACTTAGTTTTCACGAATTATATATTAGGCCCCACCAATTTAATTTAATTCTAAGAAATGTGCGACAAGTACACTACTATACTTCTACGTGATACGATATAGTTCTCAAAGATGGGTTGTTGGCCCTGAAAAGCGCCGGTGGCGGTGTAATCTGCTCCGACTCCGCCGTACGCACGCCTCAGACTCAGCGGTGCCCCATGTAGTTGACGCCGGGAGGGTTGGTGTACTTGCGAGGTAGCAGCTTCACAACGTACTTTAGCATGATCTCCCTCACTGACCCGACGATGACGAGCCTCCTGCGAGGTGCAGCCACTGTCGAGTCATGGGCCATCCTCGTCTGTTTCCTGCCGTTCCGGGGAGAGGGCATCAAGTTGGCCATCATGCCCCAGAAGTTCCTGTACATATCTCGCCGGATGGCTGCGTTCTCGGCACAGGCAGAATGCCCTACAAACCACATAGGAACAGGAGAGGTGATGCAGGACTGACACAAACAGTGTTGGCACTCGTCCACGACCCTCAATATAAGCAGTTTGCAGTTATAGAAGAACACACCGTGTGAACGCCCTGTAGATGACTTGGTGAAGATTGCCCCGGAAGACCACAGCTTGTCCTCGTCGACTGTGTAGAGGCATATCTTATTTATAACATAACCAAGAAGATTTTTTGTGTGGCGTTCGTGTGTGTCTTCTGGGCAGAGACGCCTGTATATACGGAATGCCTCTTATATAGTCATTGACATGTAGTGCCTCTGCACCAAGATGACTTTTGATCCATCTTGCACCTTCATAGAAACAATCATATATTACAATAACATTAACACTAAATAAAAGCAATTCTAACATTGGGGTTGTTACATATATTGAATGCACATATACCAGCTCTGATTGACAGTCACAACTTACTTGCACGCATTTCAAGGTGACGGTTATCAAAAGATCCATATCATACCATGTTTCGTCATTCCTCTGTCACCCAGGTATCTAAGCAATGTATCAAAATACACATGTATGTCAACTTCATATCTTTCAATATTAAATGGCTCAAAAACTACTTCCCTTGGTGTACTTATTTACACCAGAAGTCAATATATAGATCGATACATTCATGATGTTAGGTAGATGAATACAGATACACGTACATGCAGCAGCACATTTGGTGACAGAAGAACTAATTGCTACATTTTTTTACTTGTCTGGGATGAGCATTTGGATCTACCGACATGCTTTTCAAATAAACTGACTGCCAGACATTGATTTTCCTGTCAAATCCGTCCATAGCGTCCATGGCTGTAAACTGTACTTATTGCAAAGGAGTAGTACGTTTACTCTTGAAATGTGAAGTGACGTAGATACCTCTGCTTGTCTAGTGCTGCCCCCAGGTGCAAGTTGGTATGATGCACTGAAGGTTAGGTTATCTCCTGTCTTCTCTTGAACCGCGGAAGCTGCCCTGCCCTCCAAGGTACGGGAGTACCCCACATTTTTGGGGCAAGTCTTGCTAATCTGTCTGTTCAAAGATTCCACTTTGTAGATCTCCCTCTGTGTTTCTTGTTTCCCTAGTCTTTGCTCCATTATGGTCATTAGCAACTTGAGGTCGGCGTCATTTGGCTGGATGTGTCCCCTGGTCTTGTCAGGTAAGTTCGAATGCCCATTTCCTCGGGTGCCTGCACACGAGTGAACCATCGGAACATCTCGAGTGGTGCCCTGCATAGCAGTATGGGATTGTCTGCATCACTGGCTTCATTTTTGCCACCATGCATTTTGCCCCCTTTTTCTTGGAGAATTTCCTGCGACCTATTGTGTACATGTGTTTCACATTCAGCCGTTTGCTGAGGTCGTTCCCAAAGCGGTCTCTCACCCGATTTGTCTCCTGGTTTTTTCCTGAGAACATCCCCTCTGACCCTGCCCCTCTCGTCACTCTGGAGTGCTGTAACTTTTTTTCTGAATGAAATTCATTCAATTGTGCCATATCTTACCAGAGCCTTGAATTCCGCAAGCCTGTTGGGTGACATGATGATGTAGGTGACATGATGATGTAAATGCTGTCAACCAGCAGGCTGTTGGTCTTGACGTGCGGGATGTTTTTTTGCGGCTTGCGATACTGCCAAATGGAGCCGGTGGCACACACAGTAGACAGCCACTGCGAAAGGATCGTCCGTGTAAAGCAGGCCCGTGACACCGTTGATGCCACTGGACATGACAGCTGCTCCATCCCTTCCAAGTCCCAGTACCTATTTAGCACAAACATTCAACAGAATGTTAAAAAAAAACCATGTAAAGCCATTCATTGAAGACATACTAAACAATACACTACCAAAAATGTTGCTTTTCCTACTTCGTGGACAAATTTTCTTACATAGACTCACTTTGTTCAGCGGAATGTTGTACTGTTGGAGGACGTCCAGCGTTGTTTGGTAGTTGTCAAACACGACTTGTTGGCTCCTGTGACGCCATTCTCCCCGAAGTGGCAGTGATGGATGTGCGCCTTGCTGCGTCACTCATGCCTATCTTGGTATCTTATATGGTCAGTTTTTAGTAAATGTCCTTGACTTTCATCTTTTTTTATTTACTTTGTTAAATATGACCTCGTCTCTAGATCCACCCATGTAACAACCTGTAGTTTTTAGCACTTCCCGAAGGTAAAATGATGACATTTTCTGAAGGGCTCTAACACTATCTGGCACTATATACTATTTGTATTTGTATATCTATTTACTATTTGTAAGTTTCCATCATAGATGACACCTGTTGTAGTACAGTTTTTGCTCAGTCTGGTCACCCATTTTGTCTACTAGAATTCCTTAGTGGCTCCTTTACATTGGATCTTGGCATCTAAACATTTCTCTCTAAGTTCTTTTACAGTAAATTTTTGAACAATTCATGGTTGGACTACTCTCCCTTCTTGTTGTCCTGTCTATAGACTTTTTCCAATTGACGCTCTTGTAGTTCATAATACTTTTCTAATTCTTCTACTGAAACAAACGCCAACAAGGCAAACTTATCAGAAGAACCAAATAGTTTCGGAAAAGCTCTATACATCAGGTCTAAGACCCAACTTGGTAGGAAAAGACCAGAGGTTTCATCCCACTTGCCATGTGGTAATTTCTTTCTTTTTTCATATAATGTACTTCGCCATTCGTCACAAGCCGTCTAATGTAGTATGTTAATGACTCTCTTTCAAATCGCTCATGGTTATTATCATTGATCCAGTTGTTATCCAGCCTGTAAATAGCTGTTGTATATTTATTACACCAGGAAGTTCTTAGTATGTTTCCTTCAGGGCCGGACTCATTGCGAAGTACTTTATAGTCACCCTGGTACATTTCAACATAGTTTTTATCAACCCCCCATGTTGACACAAGTTCACGAAGGATGACATTCTGGACTGGTTTGTACTCTAATTCACAACATTGTTTAATTCATTAAGGGACAGGAAATATTTCAAGTTTTCCTCATCCATGAATACATACTGACTGTCCTTCACACCTCTGAAACACTGCAATGGAGTGCCATTGAATTTTGCTGTTCTAAATGTTTCTATTACTTTCCTAGCCATGGCTTCCATATCTTCCAGATACTGTGTGCTATTGATATCTGCATCTGTGGGGCAAAAGAATATCTTGTCTTTGAGGACTTGAGTCTCCATGGCATGAACTCTTTCTACATAATTTCTTTTACTGTAGTATTCCGGAAATGATTTGTGTAGAACTTTGTCTACTTCTAGAAACTTCATCAGTCTTATATCCCACATCTGACATAACTCACTTGCTGGTGCTTCTGCTGGGCCATTATCAACAAGGACTGTGAAGATAGATTTTAGTTTTCCTGTCTTTGGGAATTGTCATCATGTATAACTCGTTATAGGCTCTAGCAGTTGTGCCTGATTCTGTTGCAGATAGGTTGATCAAAGTAACTGCTGACTCAGTTCTTGAAATATGTAAAATAGTTTCTTTTGTTATTGGCATGTCTGTATTGTTTAAACCATGTTCAAGTGTATCTCTCTTTGATATTTTTGTTTCTACAAAAATATGTGTCATTAGTGTAACAGCATATGTCCTACAAAACGGCCGCATATCTTATACATGGGCTGCGAACACGAAAAACCGTATACCCAGAATATTCCGCCAGGAGGTATACTACTACTAGTACCTCCTTCACGGAGTAACAAACGCCGACATTCGCAGTAACTTGGAATGGGCTCTATTGTACATTTCTGACCTGGTTACCTCATAATATATGGACATGTCAGAATGAACCAAAACCAATATCATACCACATGGCCAGAAGGACCTGTGCTGGTCCAGGTCCCTTGGGGCCACCAGGTGGAGTCTGTTGTACTTGCACGTTGCCAGCGCTGGCCCTTTGTAATCCTGGAAATGTAAAAACAAAAGTATTTTTACCACTATGTGTAGTCAATTAGAAGCAATTTTGCCATTGTTCTTTGGTTCAGCCATAAACATAAATACTATAACTTATCACTGAAGGGCAGTGGGTATGGGGATGGTGGTGACCTTGGAGGTCCATGTTTAATAGTTATAACGGTATGTCAAAATCCCAGTGTACCAGGCTCAGCAGACTATTTGCGGGAAGTGAGCTATGGGAGCGGTACGCTGGAATTAACTGACTGTATCCAACTAAGTGTATGTAGCTATTTTGTAAGGATGTAGCAAAAATTCAAGTGTTTTGTGACGACTGGAACACTGTCAACGTTACACACAATGCACATCCTGCCTCCCCTCCCAGAAAATACTGGCAAACAGCCCATTTAGACCTACACTTACATGTAGCTTCTAAATCTTCACTGTTAGTTCTATTTCCTGTGCAGGTGACATATATATAGATGGATACTATCATAAAAATGTACTGGCAATGTTGACCTACTTTTGTCCAAGCGCCATGATGTCAGACCTGTAGGAGTTTCGTCGTTGCGCATGTCTGGCATCAGTCACTATCGACAGTATTCGTCCTGGTTGGTCACCCATTTCCTGTGAGGATGACATTTCATGCAGAAAAGTTATGGACCTGAACATGGCTGTAACAAGTCTAGAAAATTCATTGTGGATGCTAGGTGCAGATAGATATGAAGAAAACCTACACAGTTCCAATTTTACCTGCACTAACCTGCACATACCCAGTACATGGACCAGTGCAGGTAGATGTTCTTTCATCCACATCCACAGTTCGCATATCTTACATGTGTTTTTATGGATGAAGGGAACGGCTTTACTCTCCTGTACCGTTTTATGATGTTTCTTGCCGCCTTCTGGAACGACACCTGTGTAAAGAGAAAAAAAAAACAAGTCTTGCATGGCACCAGTACTGACAATAATTAGTAATATCATAACCTTGACTATAGTTCTCGTAGCAACATTATGATTGCCTTTCTTTGCTGGGAAAAGATACTCTAACACGTCCTGTAAAAGGGATAGAGGTGGAGCTCTCTTTGCCGTTTGTTTCTGGAATTCTGATCATTTTCAAAATGTAGTGTTTGTACATGTATTTTTTTTTCGTATATATTTGTCATGAATTTTCTAAAAGGAACCAAGAGTTGGCTATATGCAACAAAATTGGTATGTTAATTGTATACTGTATAGTAATATGCTTTTTTCACTGGAATTTAGGATTCCTTATATATAAGGCTGCATTTGCAGGTCCCCAGCAACTCATATAGCTATTTTTTTCAATATTCATGATTTTTTCTATGCCTAAATAGCATTGTCAAGAACAGGTTTTAATGCAAATGCATGTACTTGCCAGTAGTAGTATTACCTTTTCTTGATCTCGATATTAGATTGGTTTCCAAAAAAGTAGATGTTCAATATTCCTGTTAAGAATTTTCTCCACCTCTCTTGACGTGAAGAAGTGCTAAAATCATGCCTACTGGAATCTTACCCCCTCCGAGGGACACCATTAATCTGAACATGAGATAGCCTACGAAGGACGTCGACATCAACCATCTGACACCAAATACGAATCGGAATAGCTTGTTGTCTTTTACATGCAACAAGTTAACATTAATTTTCATATTTCACCATAATTCATATGGCGGAGGGTGTTCGGCTCAGAACCCTGGGGTCCTCAATTGGAATCCTGTGCACTTTGCACGACTTTCCTCACCCGACCCAGGTGTAAAATCAGCCGGGTACCTCGTCTCAGTTGGGTACAACAGGTACAAAAACAAGGGGAGCTCTTCAAGGTTCGAGAGTCGAGACTGTTCCATATCTGGATTGAATTTGGTATAAAAGATTTTTGAAAACAAGTAGTATTGTAGATAAGTGCTTGGAAATTGCGTTTGTTGCGAAGGTATGATTCAGACACCTTTGCTGGGATTAGATCAGGCTTGGCCATGGACAATTTTGTGAAATAAACATGAGAGTGGACATAACATCGATCAGTTAATTTTCCCATCCAAGCTCCTGTAAAAGAGAAGAATACGATGATCCCTTGAAGGCGCCAGACACAGTAAGGGAGCATTCGTACTCGCTCGATAAGTTTAGAATCTGAGACTGAACATCCTCCCATGGCAGGGGCAGCGGCTCCGAATTCCTTCTCCACCCCTTACCCCTGCCGAATAACCCCGCATCTTCTACTCTACGACCCGATTCCAGGGACACGCTCTCAGCCAATCACGTATCACAGAGAAAATCTTCAACGCACTTCACATTAAATATTTATGAGCTGCGCTAGCTATCGGAACCAATCATGTCGGCTGTTCAGTGACAAATAAAAACAAACATGGCGTCGTCTTGGGAAGAGAACTTTTGCGATGCAGGCCGCTGCGGGCGTCGGCGGGGCGTTAGCGTGTGCTGGAGGCTGCGCGCGGATCCCGCCGAGCACGGGGAAGGTGTTGGCTCGGTGACTTTGCCCCGCACGGCCTCCCCAAAGCGTTAACGGGCTCCTCACCGGGCGGCGGCGGAGTCGCCGGCGGGGAGGGTGACGTCCCTTCGCCGCCCAAGTCAGAAATGGGGTCATGCCAAATAAGGCAAGCTCATGAATATTAATATTCCTTGGGTCGTAGAGTAGAAGATGCGGGGTTATTCGGCAGGGGTAAGGGGTGGAGAAGGAATTCGGAGCCGCTGCCCCTGCCATGGGGGGATGAGACTGAACAACTATGCCACATAACATCTGCATATTCCAAGGACGGTCGAATAAAAGATTTGTAAATTACATGCAAAATTTTGCGGGGCAATTTAAACTTCAAACATCATGCTGATGGAGGGTTTAGACTGCCACGGGTATGACCAATACCCAAAGACAGTCATTTTCGCCCCCTTTGTTGCTTTTATCGGTTGGAGCTGTTTCCTGTCTGAGAGATGGGTCATCGTTCTTACTAAGCTTGCCGTATAGCTGCTTGAATCTTCTCTCCAGGACGATTATCATGTTCGACAGCATCACCTCCAGAGCTTGTTTAGTTTTCTCATGGCATCCGATGTTTCCTTGTACAGTGACTCGAACACTTCACCCTTGACTGGAATCGCAGGCCCTTGGGCGGTCTTGAAGACAGGAGGAACGTCTGACTGCAGCAGAGAGGTGGCATCTGCTGCCCATGTCCTTAACTTGGCCAGTGCACACTGCAGTTCCACTGATAGGTCGAGGATATGAACACTCCTCATCTCAACGATCCTCCAGTACGGCTCGGTAACTTGTACACATAAGATGCCCAGTGCCCTACAGCAGGCCAACAACGTCTCATTCTGGATGCCAGCCAGGACAGCCCGGAGGAGCTTGTTTCCCGCCTTGCAGTAGCCCTGCTCAAATAGTCACCTAAATGCGGACTGTGGTAGTAAACTCCGGCAGCACACTGGAACAGGATATTGAATCTGTTGGCCTTGAAATACTTAAGGTGGGAAGTGTCATTCAGGCCTTTCATCGCAAATAATCCTTGAAGTCTTGCATACGCCCAGATGCCTGATGGTCACCTGTAGCGAAGGCTTCGCAAGTTGTTCTGATTGTGACCAGCTATACTTTCTTGTCTTATCTTGGAATTCCTTCAGCGACTCTATACCCAGCTTGCCGTCCACCTGCCGCCACACTTCTTCCAGCCTCATTAGCGTATGTAGCAAATCCGATAAGCGCATGGAGATTACAGTATAGGTGTTTCATTCTCCTAATGTTGTCTTTTGTCTCTTCGTCCAGTGAGTCCCAGTTTTCGAATATGTTTGGCAGTACTTGTTCTCGATAAGTTACAACAAGCTTGTTGAAACTTTTCTGGCTGGCGGCACCGTCGTCCATAGTGCTTTTAAATATATATAATAGATCTCTGATTATAATTAAAGTCACTATCTGCTACGCCAATCACTTCCTTTTGTGGTAGCCATTACAATTTGTTTTTTTTTTTTCACCTGGCTAATTTTCTCGTTATAGAAAATCCCCAGCTTTGGTAAAAGCCTTACATCATTGACTTATGAGTGAGGTAATGGGGATTGGGATCATTGACTTATGAGTGAGGTAATGGGGATAGGATTGAAACGGAAAACATACGTTTGAATTCCACAACAGCTTGCCTCCATTTCGCCTTGACCCAGGCTCTTGTCACGGGGTCAGGGTGGTCACACAGCAGTTCCAGTCTGTTCAGAACCCTGTTCTCTTCTCCCCACTTCCTTTCCACTTCCTCTCCTCTTCCTTCTTCTTCGTGTATTCCAGAGTATCTGTATCGTCATCCTGATGATTCAAAATGCATAGTTATTTGTTGTGAGGTAAATGAAAGAGAGTGCAGGTTGCTGCTGATCTACGTTGTATTCTTTGCTCATATACAGACCAAAAGTAACCTGTGCTAGGATCCCCCATCAATTTCCGTACATCCCTAAGTGAGGACTTTCTGCATAGTGACTGGAAATTTCAATGCTAAGTCAGTTATTGATACCATTATGATAAGGTCTTCCTTAAGTACTGTTACCGGTAGTTGATTATTCTTTTTTGACTGCCTGTTTGTTGACTTATCCAAGACCTGTATGTCTGTAATGTCTCTAATATCAATTGGTGCACTTCTGTGTACATGAACTGTGTTACTGGGCCTCTGTTCCTTTTTGTTTATACTCATAGGTCGTGAGTGTCTCTTGTTATCTTATTGGTCAGGCTTGTGTATCTAGGCATTGTCCCCATTACACCAACTTTTGACATACGCTTCAATCAAATCCTCTCCAGGTCTTGTTACAAAAGTATCACTTTCTCTTCGTTTGAAAATGAGTGAAAACATTACAGGACCTGGTTCTTTGACAAAATAAAATCAGGAAAGTCTGCCTTCTTTGATAACTTGAGGCCTAACGTTATACGACAGAAAAATGTTGACCCCCCTTTTTTGAAGTTTCAAGGCTATTTACTGATAAAAAATGTCTGATAAAATACAAAAATCTAAACAGTCACTATCAATGCATGTTTCGCCCTACACTGAAGAAACTGGTGTGAGTTTAGGAACAGTCGAAACAGTTATAGTAACAAAGAATTAACCTAAGAGTTTCTTGAAATTCAATAATACTAAAAAACATCAACTGGGAAAAAATGATAACTTAGTAATGTCGATAAATAACGTGGCCGAAATGTCCTGCCTCTGGTCGGGGTGGGACGGCGACAGTGGCTGACGAGGCCGCTGCAGGGGTACATGACAAATAATGAGGTTATAGTTAAATAACGTATTAGTATAGAAATGATACATGATCGTCCAGACAAATCAATGTGAAGGAGATCATCCCATCAATGAAAGGGGTGCTGCTCACCGTTACTGGTTCATGGCCTGGAGGTGTTCCTCATACAGGTGCCTCCCCTCCTGGACCGCTTCCTCGTCCGAGTATGGCGAATCCATGACTCCCTCCAAGTGGGTCAGATACCTCATGTCCTCCTGGAAGGCCTCCCACTTCTGATGGTACCTCTCCCTCTCTGCAGCACTGTCTTTGTCTTCCTTGTTGTTTATAGCTATGGATCAAAACACTTTGTCATGATTCAACCAGACCCATACGTGATCTAGATAAATCCGTTATAGGCAGAGATTAAGCGCGGTCCCAAATAGTGTTTGAAAAGTGTTTGGCAAGTACTTCTTTTGGGTCTTCAGAAATATAGCCGCTAATGTAACCTGTACCCTACATATAAATTCATAAATTGTCTTACCTCCCAGACCTCCTCTTCGGGTGGGTCCCACTCGTCTCTGGAGACATACCCATCATCGACGGCACCATTCTGAAAATAAGCATTTTTTCTAATGGTTTTAGCAGGGGATAAAGGGTCAGGAGTAGTGGTAATTGGTGGGGCTAGTTTGATTCCCTGCTGAAGCATCTCCCTCTCCCGTCTCTTCTCACGCTTGTTGTACCACTGCAACAAGGTATGCTGATTTATGTCAAACAACTGTATGTTTGTTAAAATTAACACTTTGTCACTAGACATCACTCGGTCCTTGATGGACTTGTAATCTCTACAAACTAATGTCCAGCGCAGAGTTGTCCTTCCTCTGGCCTGGACAGGCGTGGGGTGACGATCACACAGCTTGGACACCACTGCCTCCACATACCGGTTGCAGTCTGGCCACTGGGCTGGTCCATTCAGGCTGCCGAGGAAACACCTGGGAAAGGGAATAATTAAAAGGTCAGCAAAAGATGTTCAGTGGTAAAATCTGCCTCTGGTCTTTCTGCTAAACAAGTCACTTGTTTCAAAATTAATCTAAGAAAATACTATAGACTGTATCATGCCTACTAACAACAGTTATCAGTTTTGTGATTGACTTAATGGGCACACAATGTTTTCATGTTTGACAGTAACCAGCACATACCTTTTAGTGCTTTCCACCCCAGCATGGCTCAGTTTCCCTGCAGACTTCGAGGTCTTGAACCTCCCTTTTTGTTTGGTCGTGTACCGCGGTGCGAACTCGGAAGGCAGTTGGTTGTTGGTCATAGGCAGAAGGTTTCTCCACAGTTCAGCAATCCTGTCTGCCTGTGTGTTGTTCAGTGGCTGTTGGGTGTCTACTATGGCGATGTTAATAGACAAGCCCGAATCCCTCTTGGTGCGGGTAGTAAACATCTTGCTGAGCCACTATGGTAAATGACAAGTACCACATTAACTGTTAAGAGCTAATCTCAACTATACATTGTTCATGATGGTTTTGCATAAGTATAAGATAGAACACTACATAAAAAATCAAATATAATGTTACTTAATAAATTCATGACTTAAGAGAATTGTTATGAAATATTTAAAAATTTCAAACCCTTTCCTAACAGTTTGTATTGCAAGAAATATGACGAACAAAGCAAACTAAACTGGAACAAAATATGGTAAGCAGATGTTACGGGGCCATCCTTCTTCATGTCATCAGGGAAGGCCTGGTACCATAGCCTCCTATTCTGGTCCCTGTGCAGGAGGCACCACCTGCAACTTTGCAACAGTGGTCTGCCATTGGCGATAGCAGTGGAGATGATGCTTCCTAGCTCTGCTTCATCGACGTCATGCAGGCACTGGAATGCGGCACTGAATGAGGCTGGAGAAAAAATTGAATGTTTTTTTGTCTTTTCATTAATTAATGACCTAATCTATATACATATTACAGCTTTAACATTTTGTGTAAAGCACTAAGAGTTGGATTCATTAAGAATCATGAATTACATTTACCCCCTACATAAACATTTGTACCTGCAATGTTATCACACTACCCTGGTTCAATGAATTATACAAACTGACAAAATAAATCAAGTATTGTCTCGGAGCACGTAACTCCAGACAAATCCTCAAATTTTAGACATCCAATGTTTCAGTTGGATGAAAGATGTATAGATAACCTCATTCTCTACAAAATAGCAGTTAGGTACATTTAGCATCTTCTGGGGGTCCTTCTTCTTTTGCGGGCCTGTATCACAAAAATTTAAAAAATGCCTGGAGGTATTTGCCCACTGTACCTCCATACCAAATTTCAGGACCTTAGGTCCCAAAATGAAGAAGCTGAATCCGTTTAAAAAATGGCAGAAGAAGAAGAAGAAGTATCAGAAAAAGCAATATGTTTTCACCACTTAGTGGTAAACCCTTAATGAGAACATGTTATAATTCCATAATGGTACCTGCCTGTAATTTTATACTCGGGGATTTGAAAGTTGTGTTAATTTACATGATCAATATCTGCCTGTGGTTTCTCTCGTTCTCAATTGCTTATGTCACAATTACCTATGCTGAATTGTACTATAATGTAATGCTGGTTGCCTTCCCAGATAGACTCCTCCTTTCATATGGGTAACATGTTATAGCATCACAGTTCCACCATATCTTCAGGCCATATTTAGCCTGTTCGGACTGTATGCTTCAATTTTACATGAATGCAAATATTGGGCAGCACAAGTTTTAATAACGTTTGCAGGGATGATGAATATAAACAGGATAGTTTTACAGCTGGGATATGGATACGGGAGTACATGCAACAGGATAGACGTAAAGAAAGTTAGTCATAAAAGGATGAGGTAATGGGGATTGGGGTGAAAAAAAGGAAAACATACGTTTGAATTCCACAACGGCCCGCCTCCATTTCGCCTTGGCCCAGGCTCTGATCACGGGGTCAGGGTGGCCGCACAGCAGTTCCAGCCTGTTCAGAACCCTGTTCTCTTCTCCCCACTTCCTCTCCTCTTCCTTCTTCTTGTAAATGTATTGCACAGAGGTGGAGTGTTATTAAGGAATGATGGGATGTCAGCGTGCTGTTCGGAGGTGATGGCAATTTGGTCTTTCTTGATGGACGTTTGCTTAATGTCCACACTGAATACTACTTCCGTCTCCTTGGGCCTGTAAGTGTACTTTCTGACTGGTGACAGGGTCATCGTTTCAAAAATGTCTTATCCAGTGGCTGCTTCCCCGGCATGCTTAAGGTTTGCCAGGCATTCTTTATTGTATGTGGCAAAACCGCTTGGTCTTGGGTAATTCTAGTCCAAAAGCACCACATTGCTTCACATCCTTCTTTTTACTCCGTTTCCACTACAAAGCCATCTATGTAATCCGCATAACCGTTCCCCTTTCGCTGCTGTACATGTCCATTTACTACTTTTGTTAACCTATGGTGAACTAGCTTCCTTACCTCAGAAAGGTGGATCTGCCCTGTTTAGATTGTTTTAACGGGAGTCTAAGGTGTCAGTAACACCAAGCCAGCCTCCAAGTCTCAGTCTACCACAGTTTTTGTCTCAAGCTTCTGCTTCCTGCCGTCCACACTGACATTTACACGCAAAGAGGCTGCTTGCAGAAATCACAGGATTTCTTGATTTAAGGTGTTGATCTCTGTGGCAGAGTACAGGGCATCAAATGATTGTGGACTTGCTTGGGGGGAAATCTGTGAAAAGGTCATGTGCATCTGGCTGGAGGAGCTTGCATCGTCTACCTATGCGCGCAGGTTCTGCTGGAGGGTTAGAAAAATATGGAGGTTCAAATTACTACCATCTGAACCTTACCTTTAAAACTGAAATTTAAAGGATTAAGAAATTTTATTCTCACGTTCATAAGACCTATTCATAAGTTCTTCCAGGGCCTGACTCTGATCCCCCAGTCCCCATTTGACAAATCCAGGAGCAGTACTTTCCCCACAGCGGCATCTATGGTCTCCCGTACTCTTTTTTCCTTTTGGTTGACGTATTCTGTAATGCAAAATTAAGACAATATTATTATTAGTTTTCTCTGCGTTTTGGCGGTGGTGTGACGCCCACCGGGCCTTTCTGGCTAACATTGTCTAAAGTGTGACATTTTCGTGACTCTTTCCTGCTCCAATCCAGTCCTGCCGATGTCTGAACTGCCATCCTATATGTCAAAGGCTCTACAAGACCAAGCGGCAACAAATGGATGAGTTATTGGTGAAGAGAGTGGATGAGTTCTGTCTGAAAGAGACGCAACGAAGGAATTCATGGTATTTCGTAACAACCACTGAAATCACATTGCATCTCTCGAACGCTACTCACCTCTGTTACTCCTAAACTTTCCTAGACCGATCTTGCCTCCGTAAACTGCACCTTATAGAGGAGTATATCACAATCCGAAGGTTTCTAGAGCCGCGTTGTGCCGAGAAACGAAAAACAATAAGCCGCAAGATGGCGGTCCAGCAGTGATCTAATTAGCGGCAGGTGTCAGATCTACAATGTAAAGACTCAGTAGTAATTAGATCACACAACGATGGCGGCTTCCACCATAAACATTGCTGTCCGATCGTCGCTCCCGTCTCAATCCATGCGTTCTAAGTTCCAAATCGCTACGTTGAATATAAGAGGACTCTCGCAGGTTAGCAAGCGGCAAGAGCTAGATGAGTTATTAGCAATGAAAAATGTGGATGTGTGTTGCCTGCAAGAGACTAAGGTCGCAACGGAGGAATCTCTAGTTATGCGTCATGGTCACCTGAGGCTGCTAGGTCAAGATCAAGGCTACCATCGCGGAGTTGGGATATGGGTTAGTCGCTGGCTGGCTAAGGGAATTCAGGGATATAAACAATTTGGCGATCGCATCCTTGGCATGAAAATTGACTTCAAGCAGGAAAACTCTCAACCCCTGGTCGTGATCTGTGCATACGGACCAACCAGCCAGACATGCCAGAAGTACCCAAAGGAGAGGGAAAAGTTCTACTCGCAGCTTGCGGCAGCAGTTGACTTTTATCCTTCACGATCTCTGCTGTACTTGGCCGGAGACTTCAACTCCAAACTAGGAGCGGGAAGAGTTGGCCAGGAAGTGGGACGCTGGGGAAAAGGGCGCCGCAATGCGAATGGTTATAGTCTGTTAAACTTCTGTCAGCAACATGGCTTAGTGGCACTTAACACCCTATTCCAACATCATCCTAAGCACATCACCACCTGGGAGTCCAGTTTCCAAACGGAAAACAACAGAACCGTGCGGAACCAAATTGACTTTGTTCTCGGGCGAATCAGTCAGAAGCGTGCTGTTACACAGGCTAAAGCCTACCATGTCCCAGAGATCAGCACTGACCACCGGATGGTGGTAGCCACCATATCTTCTCCTCGAAAGATGTGGTTCTCCAAGCGAGCCTCTCGGGCAAAAAACATCCGGTTGGAAGAGCTCCGAAGCAGTAGTGAGAAGCAAGAACAGTGGAAATCTGCAGTATCTGCGGCAGTGACGGAACAGGAACCGAGCACCTGGGACGAAGCAGCGACGCTGCTAGTAGAACAGGGTAAGAAAATCATGGGAATAGAACAGCGTAGAAAGCGCTCAGAAACATACTTCACGGACGATCCTTTAGTCGCAAAGATGTCCAAGGATCAGAAAGACCTTCGACAACGTATACAACAGCTCAAAAGAGGTACTGTGACCCGCACTATACATGTCAAAGTGAAAAAGCTAACGATGGAGAGACGGAAGTTGCAGAACAATCAGCGCACAAGGGTACGTGAACTGGCAACAGCCAAGTTGTACGCCCAAGCAGCAAAGGTAGAGGCCATCAAGGATGACAACGCAAGGATGTTTGCAGCCATGAAGGACCTCAGATCCAGTGGTAGAACCCCCCTCTCAGTACGTTCCATCAATGGCGAGATGCTTTCCAAACCTTTAGACCAGGCCAAAGTCATCGCAAAATACTTCGAGGGTCTCTTCAACATCGACGCGACACCACTTCCCCCGTTCCAAGCAGCGCCCCTCTGTAATCCAGTATCGGCCAGAGAAGTAGCTAAGGCAGCTTCACGGCTCAAGAACGGACGCAGCTTTGGGGCAGATGGTGTACCCAATGAACTCCTGAAGTACTGTTCCTCCAAACCCGACGATCCTATGGCTAATACAATAGCAAAGATCATCAATGCTATGTTCAGCAAGGGACAGATAATCCCCGCACTTGGACAAGGCATCCTGGTTCCTTTACAAAAGCCAGGCAAGCCGAAAGGTCCGTGCAGTAGCCTTCGTCCGATAGTGCTGCTAAACGGCATACGAAAGCTCTTCTCGCTCATAGTACTGGAGCGATGCAAACCACATGTGTCCCTCTACCTACCCAGATCGCAGTCAGCCTACCGCCAGGGACACAGTACAGCTGACATCATCTTCACCAAGAGAATTCTTGCCGACCTGGTCATGACGAAGATGTGGGACGTCCACATCTTGGGAATTGATCTTAGTCGTGCCTTCGACACTGTAGACAGAGCTCAGCTCATATCGGTGTTGAAGGACGTGGTAGGGGACAACGACACCGTGCGAATGGTACAGGCCCTGCTGAGCGACACCACCCTCGCTGTACGGGTACAAGGTGAAACGGCCCCGCCATTCCATGCAGTTGTCGGCTCACCCCAGGGTGACAGTCTGAGCCCACAGTTATTCAACGTTTACTACGAAGCAGCCCTCCGTGACCTGCGCAGGTCCTGCCCTCCAACTAACCCGTTGAAGACAAGAGGCTTAGGCTGCCCCCTGAAACTCAGTATGCTGATGACCTTGACTTTTTCAGTACCTCCTACCAACACCTAGAAGAGACACACGAAAACGCTGTCAAGATCCTACCAAAATGGAAGCTGCAAGCCAACGCTACCAAAACGGAGCGGGTACACATCTGCTGGAGAAAGGACCGTAAGGAGGAAGTGTGGAGAAAGGCAAAGTCGGTAGGTTCACGTCTTGGCATAGCAGATGACATCGAAGGCAGAATCCAGCTGGCCAACCTTGCAATGAAGAGCATGTGGCACATGTGGGGAGCAAAAGCTGTCTCTCTGGAGCTGAAGCTAAAGCTGTTCCACGTGTATGTTCTTCCTGTCCTACTGTATAATGCCGGAACTTGGGGTTTAACGGAACAGGTAGCTAGCAAGATAGACAGATGGCATCGCAAGCAGCTACGACGCTTAGCCGGCTATTACTACCCCAACTACATCTCTAACAGCAAACTCTATAAGAAGTGTAAGGCTTCACCGCTGCACAACGAAGTACATCGACGTAGGTGGACACTCTTTGGACATATATTACGCATGCCTCTTGATTCACCCGCTCAAAAGGCACTTAACATCGCCTTTAGTAAGAAACTCACACCTAGGAGAGGTAGGCCCCGTGGAGGCCTTCTCGACTGCCTGGTCGATGATGTGAAGCTGTACTTCCATCAGAATGTCCAGACGGCGCCCTACATGCTGAAATGGCTGCGGGAACAGGCAGCAGACAAGGCACGATGGAACGGAACTTTTAAGACTATCGATGTCACACACTGATTTGGTGTGCCAATGACAGTTTGATACCAGTTTATAGAACTGTATTCATTTGCCACCAAGAACAGTATATTATTATATTATTATTATTATTTCTCTGCGTTATAGCTCTCTCTGGGGAAAGTCTGGACTCTACCATGGCCTGAAGGGCATCGCGGTCTGCCTTGTTTAGTGCCAGATTCCCTCCTCCTGGTATCTCTGGCGCGGGGCCGCGGCTGTCTGGGTTACTGGGGTACTCTGGGCAGCCTAACTCGGAACTACATTTAGATTGTTCCACTGACACGCAATCACTGACATTCTGTGTGTCCTACAGCTGAAGACTCCTGGTTTACCTCTGCTAACTGCCAGGATGTTTGTACTCGGCTGTCTGTTGGCCTGCCTCCCTGACTGCTGTTTGGCATTTTTGTCTGCATGTATGTTTGGACATGGCCCTATGATGCTCTCCAGGATTTGATGCTGTTGTTCTGTTAATTCTTCATGTCTGATGAGGACACATGCTTTAACTTTTGTGAGACCAGGTTCATTGACGGGGAACCTTTGTCTCCCGTGGTTGACGGATTCAGCGAAATCTATCTTCAGCTGCTTATGAAGCTTGCCCCTTTCCATCAGAACAATGCCAAGCTGTCGGCAGATTGTGTAGAGCTGTGCAATGCATATGGCTACGGCAATCACCTGGTCTTCCTCCTTCACAAACTCGTGCTTCGCATACGTTATTACCTGTAGAGCCTGTAAAGTGTACATAATTTTTCTTGCTTATTTAAGCTAACTATACCATTTGCATATTTGCAATGAAGTGTCATGTAGACAGAATATTAGCAAGCTTGCTCTTGTTCATGTACACTGTGCAGGAACTGTTCTAACTTACACCAAGTAACTTTTTTTATAAAAGATGTCAATTTTGTTTTTAGGGATAACTGACCTCTGAAGCTAAATTTACAAACAAAATTCCTGAGACGTCTCAGCAAAATATTTCTTGAGAAGTCTCAGGAATCCATAAATTTTCCTGTGTGAAGAGAAATTTAAGCGTCTCAAGACGCACAGCGGGAGAGATTCAGCGGGAGAGATTCCTGCTTTTCTTCCACCTCTAGGGTTGACGCACAGCTGTAATATCTCCCACTGTGCATCTTGAGAGCTGTGCATCTTGAGACGCTTAAATTTCTCTTTACACTGGAAAAGATTCCTACTGTGCATCTTGAGACACCCCTCGAAAAATTTTGTGTGTAAATCATGCCTAAGTTTAGTACCCTGGAAACTTGATATATTTTTACCACTTTAAAGTAACATGTGACATACATGTTGGTTAAAAAAAGGGTTTTTACCTGGTGGCGTGGCAATTTCTTGATTGTGTTGAGGAGGATGTCAATGGATGTATCGTTGACATTCACTGCCACCGTCCTTTGATTCTTAAATTCCACCAACACATCAACCATCAGAGGTTTTTCTCTGATACCTCTCCCCGCATTCTATCCCATCCCATACCCAATTCTCAATTCCACCTTTCTACCTATCCCTCCCAATTCTCACTAACTCCCTCCTCCATGCTCGCAAACTCTTCCGTGCGACCCCAGGACCTGTATCGCTCCGCCAGTTCTGTAGCTGTGCCTTCTTCTGACGCTTGCGCCAGTATTGACGCCGGGCTATTGTGACCAAGGATCCTCCCCAGCTGTAGGTAATGTAAGGCGGTCGTCGACCCCTTCCATCCCCCGTGGGACATTATTCCCTCCAATTCTACTCCCGACATGGCCAACGTAATGGCCGCTCCCGCCCGGAAACTATGGACAGTTTCGCCTTCATCTAAGCCCAACTGCTGGAGATACGCTTTCAGGCGGGCTCCCGCCGCAGCGGCCGAAAATGGATTTGGACTAATGCAGTGCCCCACTGTTGAACGGAATAAATACCCCTCCCTCAAGTCTACCTCCATACTGACACAACTTGTCCAATACCTTACCAGACCCTCCACCGGGCACACGCGCTTGTCGCTACAGGCCTTCACCCCTAACAACCTGGCCTGCTCCCCCCTCACCGTCTTACCAAATGTCTGGTTACCCAGAACGAAGTCACCCTGGACATGTCGAGTGACCTCCTTCGTCTTAATTAAAGACAAGTCGTGCGCCCGTGTCCCAGTGAAAAACAAGAGCTTTAGAAACGCCTGATCACGCATAAACATGAACAATCTAATGGCCGAGAGTCCCCTCTTACCCGCCTGCTCGTCAATGAATGCGACCAATTTGTGGAGCTTATCGATGAACATTGGGATCGCTTGCTTAGGGCGCAACCCGGCTTGGGCTTGCTCCTCCTGGATGGCCTTTTTATAATCCCCGACCCTTTTTGCCCCTGCCGGGTTACCCAAACCTAACCTACTGTCCCAGCTCCCTGTTCTTCCGGACTTATCAAAAATCGATCTGAGTTTACCAATAATTGAGTCAACCGACCCAGCCGCTAACCGATACGGGCAAAGACAATCATCCCCGTTTTGTCCTACACCTGTGCAGTCCGTTATATGCACCCTCGTCTTCCCCCGGGTGTCCTTCCAGATCAGGAAATTGACCACGTCGTCTGGGGTAGCCGACATCAAATCCCGTGGGCTAGGCGCGGCCGCCAGAAAACCTAACAACTCTAATTCCAATTGACACTTCTGGCGCTCGTACTTCGAACTCGAACGTTGGCTGAACAGGTGCTGCTTGCGGAGTTGTATCCCTTCCCAGTCCACCGACGGTGTGCGCCCTAGGAGAGGGTCGCCCTGCTCAGCTCTCGCGTAACCGCATCGTTGGCAGAAACGGAAATCCTTGTCGTTTGGATACTGGCACTCTGGACATGCCACCGCGGGTAACCACAACCTGGCGACCGGGGGTAAAGTCTGCGGAAAAGTTCAAGGATATATGTCTTTAACTCATCCTTGCTACCGTCACGGTTGTTGCTAACTATTGTTCCCCCCACTTCGCTCTTGCCCCCCTTGAAACATCTATCTAGTCTGCCTTTCCCAAGACCTACCGACCCTTTTTACCCTCCATTTTCCCTGCTTATAAACCCCCCCATATTTTTTTTCCTTTTTTACCTCTATCCCTCTATACCTTCCAATAGTCAAATAACGACAGACAACAGTGATAGCATCGCACGCTACATTGATCTTTAATTGCCAAACACAACAAAACATTACATAGTTCTGTCGTCCCCTGGCAGTATCCGCCCGAGATGAGACTTCTGAAATACCGGGAACCGTGTCTCCCTTGATACACTACCACTACCCCTCGTAGCGCCTTCCCTCAGTCTCGGAAATCCACGCTAAATGCCCACAAATTCCAAGGCAAGGACTCTACCGGTACGAAACCGTCTTTAGACGGGTACCAAATTGCTCCCTTGGTTCCCCTGTTGCCTACCAACACCCTGTCCCTTGCCATTGCATTCAGCACCGGCCACCAGAATTTCGACGGTACACTCATACCTGGACTTACTGACAAAGGCTAGCACCGCCCCGATTAGGCTGAAGGGAGGGAATATATACCCTCTGAGCTTATGAAACCGTTGCCCTGGCCCCAGGGGTTGGGCGAAGAAATTCACCCCTGCCGCCCCCGGCGTGGGAAACCAAGAGAAGAACATATTAGTCTGCGTGTTCGACGGGAGAGCCATCCCATCTATGACATGGGGACCAAACCTCTGCTCTACTAATCGCCACGCCTGAGGGGAGAGCCTGGCATCCGCTGCACTAAACCTTCTGGAGGGCGGGTCCGCTGGATTCCGATCCGACCGCACGTGGAACAAATTTAGGGTACTGTTTATGTTTAAGCAACAACCAGAAGATGTCCTTGAGCACATCGAAAATGGACTTGGCCTTCCCCCCTTTTGCTCTCCACGCGTCGACTACTGTCATACTATCCACCAGCGCATCTATTCGGGCGTTATCTAGCAAGTGACCTGCCGCCTGCAAGACTCGGAGGAGGGCCAAAGCCTCCTTCGTGGGTATCCCGTAAGAACTCTCGCCCGGGAGCCACATATCGCCTACCTCCGTGGGCCCCGCACTGTCCGCGCGTATCACCCCTCCCCATTTGGACTTTGAAGCGTCCGAGGCAATAGAAATCACTACATGCTTCTCCTCCCTCCACGGCCAGTCGTCCCTCCACTCATCGACGAAGGCCCAATGCTCGATCTCCCTACGGAGATCCCCTACCACTCTAATCAGCCCACCTTTTCGCAAGGCTTTCCCGATCGCCAGGTTGCACTCTCTAGTGAAGAGTTGGGCCGCAGGGACCGCCAACGTGAACGAGATCGCTTTACCCACAAACCTCTGCAGAGTTTTAACGCTGATTACCGATTCCTCTAGGATTGACAGCCGGAGGTCCCTGAAACTAACCTTCTTCTTGACGGGGATACCGAATGAGCAGGTTATCGACTTTATGAGGTATCCCAAGAATACTAGACAGAGCGTCGGAATCAAGATCGACTTTTCCAATCCAATGACATAACCCAACCTCACTAGAATCGACGTCATAATGAAAACAGCTGCCTCTGCGCGACGGAAATTATCCTGCGTCGAACACACCGCGACTTGGCCCCCAGCTCCCGCTACCCTTAGCTGCCCGGCATGTCGATCGTCAATGTACTGCGTAGCGGGGACCCCCAACGAGCGTATGTAACCCGTGGCCGCTAGTCCTAAAGTGTTATAGACGAACGCAGAGGATTTGAAGCCAAAAGGCAAGGTGTTACATACAAACCAATATCCCGCCCACTCAAATCCCAGGAGCGTTCTGGAAGACGGCCGTATGGACACATGGTCGTAACCAGACTTGTCGTCACATTTCGTTTGGAACGAATTCGGCTCTACATACCTCGTCACGTCTACTAACTTATCTAAAGTGAATGGACAGTCTTTTACAAAGAGGTTCAGAAAACGTTGGTCGCAGCACAACCTTGGTTTAGTTGGCTCAACCGTCAGCGGCATCACTAAGTACGGAGGCTCCGATTCACCCACTTTTCCCCAAAGCGAAATCGCCTTCGTCTTAAGTCTTTCCAATAACGTATCAGAGATGAATTTGGCAAATGGCTTACAAGAGATCTTGTTTACGAAGACTTGTGACGGGGGAAACGAGGCCTTCACCGGGGTCCCTTCAAACGAACCGCTAAAAGGAACAATGAACTTGTGCACATCCACACCTTCCTTAACCCATTCTAATAGCATGTCCCTCTGAAGGTGACTAGCTAGAATCAAGTCCCATTCCGCTGCGTGTAGCCCCAACCGCCCGGCCACGAACCGGTTGGGGTCCGGAAACCTCACATCCGCCGCACTGGCCTGGCTCAACCCGGATGCGACGTCCTGCACACTTGGCGGAGGGGGTTTGGCGTCGTCCCACGGCTGACCTTGGAAGTCGACATAACCGAGCTGTCTGAGCTCTGCCTCTCGGACAGCTGCCATCGGGTCAAACGGCTCCCGTGTCTCCCAGCTGGGAAACTCCCAGGTTCTTCTTCGCGATTTTGCCATACGGGGCTGGAAGCACAGAAGGACCCAAATTAAACCACTTGCTTTAATCGTTACTTAAAATTGAACTAACTCATCCAAGGTCAGCCCTGGGACAAGCAGCCAACCCCTGGTTAGGGGCCTACCGAAGTAAGGGTATTTTAGGTCACCCCGGCGCCTGTAGCAGAGTTGAGAGGATGAGTTTTGTGGAGAAAGTAATACTATTAACTTTACACGTTTAAGTGTTTTTTTTAAATCAGTACTAACGCTAAAACGCCCGATCGCAAGTCCAACATTGCGCCGTAATGCGACAACGGTAACCGCCGGCGATAAATGTGGGCGACGACGGGCCAAATCTGCCTGCCAGCTTTGTCCTTTCGTCAACTGTCGCTAGATGGCGTCGTTCATCCTCCGTTCACCCTGCCCGCTCGAATGGCACTGACGACAGATAGTGGATATGTGATTCTTTTTAGCGTTCTTTGCCTTAAAAATAAAAATAACGAACGTGGTTTATAAACCTCTGGCGAGAGTTTTTTATGACCCAACACGTCTTAAAAAACAACAGTCCGTCCTCGACTGCTTTACCAAATACAAACCGTATCCCGCTTGCTTTGCGCTATCCGTATCACTCTACCACCCTATGCTTTTTATTTTCAATTAAATGTCACTAGAAATAGAACTCAAATCAAACTATTAATGCCTAAGCACATGTACAGCCTCATCTCCAAGTAGCTGTAGAGGAACGACTCTAAAATCATCTTCCCCGAAGCCATGCAGGGCGGTATATGCCAGCGTCATCTCCAAGCAGATGTTGGCGCCACTCACGCTCTGACTATCTAGTCATCCTCAAGCAGATGTACTGTGGGAAGAACTATAAAGTAACTCCCCAAGCAGACGCAGGGTTGCCTATGTGAGATGCACCATCAAATACATTAATATCCCACTGAACCGCCTGACCTGCTGTAACAACGCTCGTGTTACTCCTAAATTCTATTAGGGCCCGTTGCGCGTATGATTTCCTAGCGGAAATCGCGAGACATCAAAACAAATCTGTCTTTTAACACCGCACGGCCCGTATTTTCCCAACTTTTGAGGCAGCTTTAGCGAAGAGAAGTCGAAATTATGTAACAAACTGTAGTGCTAGTACTAGCCTGATCTTGTTGCGTATATATTTGTGTATTCAAGTTAACCTTTGTACCTAACCCAGTGGGTATGTTTGTACAATAAAGGTCTTCATTCAATTCAATTTAACGCCGCTGACTACGACTTCCCCTGATATGCTCCCTCACGAGTCTGCCCCTGGACCTAGGCCTATCGAATTCAAAATGTAACTGAGAACCTCTGTACCCCTTTGAACCCATGGCACGATGGTAGAGTTGTTGTATTATTATCATCAGTATTATTTACGCTGCTTACCCACACCCCTTACTATCATTAACTCTAAGCAATCTCACAGTCGCATATATCCATACAACTACCTACTAAGCAAGCTGCACCGAAAAGAATAGAAATTAGACCTTTATTTATACTGTTAAATGTTCCCTTATATGTTTATGTCCGTGTTCTGTACCCTTACGACCTGTAGGTTGTTCTGTAACACGCGAATGTATAACAACGGTTTTTTTTTTCATTACAGTGGTGAAAACTTCTCCCCTGCCCCCAAAAACAAGTCTGAATTTACATCCCACCTACATCTGTGGCAGACTGTGATTGACACTATCACACTGGTTGGCTACTTATCTTGCAAAGAAAATCACGAAGAATAATTTTAAAGCGGTGTTTTAGGAATTTTTTAAATTCAACTTTAAGGAGCGCCGGAAGACCGCTGTGACGCGCCCGTCTTATACCTATACCCCTTAGTCTTACTGTGCGGTGCTGGTGCTAGCTCCTCCGGACCATTCTCGCTTTACACACGCGGAACAGCAACAGAAACCAAGGAGGTTCAAATACAAGCAACAACCATCCAGATAGCATGTCCAAATCAGCTTTATTCTCATGAGAGCCTCCGAACAGTAGGTACTTACAACTATTTCTTTTTTTTTTCTGCCGTATACTCAACATCATTCTCCATGCGAGCCAGTGTTAACACAATATGGTTACAAACTAAAATTGCGCCTTTGCGTTTTACCATACGGCGCCGCATCGTAAACTTTTGACAACAAATATCCACCGGGAACTCCGGGTACATTATGAGCGCTTCTTCTTTCTTTTTTTTTCAGATAACGAGTCGCTACCTCCTTAATCCGCCTTCAACTTAAATGTACATACAATATCCTTACAAAGTCAAACTATGAACCGGGGTTACAATGAGGTATTGCTTCAACAAATTCACAGTTCCTAGAGTATTCTATACCGAAGTTATTCACTACCGCGTTCTTTCTAGATATGACGCGGTGCCAACACCATATAATCCCCTGAAACTAAATTCTGAACACATTACCTTGAAAACAGAGGCACATAACAAAAATTGAAATATTCAACGCGAAATACAATAAGGCATCGCTTCATAACACTTCCCAGTTCCCGGAGTATTCCCCCAGAAGTTACCGACGTGTTCTTTCTACATACACATCTGAGAATTACATCAAATAATTCCACATCAAATCAACTTTTTCAAGAAAATAACTTTTTAACTAGGATTAACACTCGTGAGCCTTGAAATGTATACTACGCAAAGGTTTCGCAAAGTTCAAACTTCAAAGTATTCAGCAAAATACCCTTTACGTTTTTGTTTTTAAATGTTCATGTAACACCACGCTTTCATCGAAATAAATCATAACAAAATTAGTTGTTTTTCCCACCGTAAAATTACACAACTCACATCCTCCCCGTGAAGACTACAAATACGGCATGACATCGAAAACTGCCCCCTTCATGTAGCACCTTCAGCACAGAAGTTACACAGAAGCTTAACGCTTTCTTTTTCTCGTACAATACTGCGCTTATTATAACCATACTCCATATCGAAACAACTCCTGAAACAAGGAGACTTAGTTCTTGCTCTAAACACAAGATGAAAATCTCGATAAGGCTTCTTACTTCAAATAAAATCTACCATACACGATGTACTAAACAGCCAATATCTCCCCTTTACTGGAAACCAAACGCAAAATGAACTGTCCGGAAGCTGCTGATCTAGACTAGAACCTGGTCTGCCGGCCGCGTCCTCCTCCCCGTGAAGCCGCCGCGGACGCCCGCCTGAACGGCCCGCCTCGCCCCAAGGGGCAACTGTCCTGGAAATGCCCCGGCTCGAAGCAGGTGAAACACACGCCCGACATCCTGGCATAGCTCATTCCCGGTGCCGGTCCCACGGGGTTATATCGCCGGCCGAGCGGATGTGAAGCCACCGCAGCAAACTTCTTCGCGATGTCCTCGTCTTCCTTGGGGCCCAGTGCCCGGAGCACCATCCTCCCCAGCAAGGGGTGGTTCCCGTATGCCTTCGCCTCACTTAAGGTTGCCCGGAAGGTCGCCAATTCCCCGTGGTTGGTTTCTCGCGCTTTTTCCTCTAGGTACGTCAGGGCGGAGATGAGCCGCGCCGACGAAAACATGGGCGGAGGAATCCGTGCTTCCTCAATGGCTTGAAACTTGGCTGACTCAATACTTTGTTTTTGCTTCAAGTCCGTTAGCTCCTGTACTTGCCTCTTCAGGTCTTGCACAGTCTACATAACAAGAAACACAAACGATGCTCGTTAAACACCTCTCACCGTACCACACTACCTCCTAACTGTTATATGTACATGCAACTGATCGTCACACCGTGCAAAACAACAAGTAATCGCCGCCTTTTTCTCTTCATGTTTACTAGAGGGGAAAAATACTAGAAGCGGTTCCATCCGCCCGGACTCTTGCAAAAAACACATTGGCTAGTTCCGCTATTAACAAACATCCAAAATCTGTAATAGGATGAAACGACGCCTCGGCGTGTTTTCCTCTCATCATTTTCATGCAAATGCCCACTCCCCTAAGTATGCAAATTTTCCCAAATACCACCATCATCCAAAACAACGCAAGCAAAATGAGCCTATGTGGGGACCCTCCGGCTACTTAGCTTTTGCGCGACGACTTTATTTTTTTTTTCTCATCCTTGACGACCTACCGCGCCTGGCACACACTCGATCCTCACAAATACAATATACATCCAGAAATCTACACCCTTGGGAAAAACCTCAGTGTTATGAATCGTTTCCTGAGCCCGCTCAACTCCAGGTAACCCGCTGCTTATCATCATGCCAATATGCCTTCAGCCTTACGATAAACGAAGAGCGCACCCTCTAATTTGCATCACAACGCTCAACCACCAATAAAAATCCTGCCTTTCCGCCATCTAAACCGCTACAGTTAGCTATGCTAATACGAGATGGGAACACACGTCTTCTTCGCACATTCTTTTATACCACGTTTCCGCAGAATCCGAAGTACCGCCGATGTGAAACCATCCAACCTCCACTCACGTTTCCTTTCACACATAACGTCCACGGTTTAACTGAACAATGTTAAAAAAGTTGGCTATCAATAAGAGGCGAGAACATTTTCTTGTAAATGCGTCATCACACAGTTTGCCCTAGACATGCAGTGGGAACACTCCCCGACCTTTGTACCTTCTTTCTCAAACGTTACGTTTAAAAATCGACCACAAACATGAGGTGGAGACACCCATCCACCTTCCCACAACATTTTTTTTTTTTAACTCACGTTAGAAATTAGCCACAAACATGCGGTGGGAACACCCATCCACCTTTCCACAACTTTTTTTTTTTAAACTTACGAACTCACGTTAGCAATTAGCCACAAACATGAGGTGGGAACACCCCTTCACAACTCTCTCTCTTTTTCACTCACGTTGATAACATTAGCCACAAACATAAGGTGGGAACACCCCTCCACCTTTCCACATCTTTTTTTTTCAACTCACGTTGATAAAATTAGCCACACACATAAGGTGGGAACACCCATCCACCTTTCCACATCTTTTTTTTTTAACTCACGTTGAAAAAAAATAGCCAGACACATAAGGTGGGAACCTCCATCCACAATTCCACATCTCTCCTCCTTTTTTTTTTTTTAAACTCACATTCTACAAAATCAGCCACATATATGAGGTGGGAACACCCATCCACTTTATCACTTCTTTTTTTTTTTCACTCACATTTTACAAATCAGCCAACAATAAAAGGTGGACACACCTATCCACCGTACCACTTCTCCATTTTTTTTTAAACACACCATTTACCAAAAGACAAAACATAAGGTGGGAACACCTATCCAGCACCTTCCCTTCACTCCTTGTTCATCAACACAAAACACCCGAAGACTATCACAACGCCTTAAGTACCCACAGTGACACTATCTCTACAACACATTGCAACTTGTAACCGAGGAGAAAAAACCAGCGGAAACAACTCTCCGCTCAACGTACCTCCTGTATACTCTGCGGTCCTGTCGCTACAGTCGGCTG
>NW_017803840.1:259540-281496 GCF_001625305.1 Branchiostoma belcheri | reverse complement strand
TCTACATCTACAAAAAAAGTAAGTTTCGCAGTTGAAATTCAATTCGATCACACACAAGTATGAGGCTTCTGATGACAACATCGGAATAGCGCCGGCTGCCAAATTCAGAGGGGACCTCAGCCGCCGCAAGTATCAATTCCATTGTAAAGCTCTGTCTTCGGTCTACGACCCAATAGATAAAAAGTGTACGTACCCCGCAACACATACATCGATAGAATCAGCTTCCGACAGACCAGGTTAGTATCTAATTCAAAACTCCAGGAGGCCATCAACAAGATGGACATCGGCCACACCCACCCAGTTCCTGGACATGTAGGTGCAACACGGCCTCTTGTGTCACCGGTTCACGTGATTGTGCAACAGAACTGGAGGCTGGAGCATCTACGGTCCAGGCTGCGGTGGTTTAAAGGTAGGCAGAACCATTTTTTTTTCGTTTGCCGGTGACGGCAGGCCTGAGACTCGGGACTCGAGCGTCTCAGTGGGGACACTGGCATGCATCACTCACCCCACCTGGCCGCTCACGTCGTGCACCTGGACGTGAGGCCCCATGAGGGCTTGTTCAGTATCCTATAGATGTATAATGCTAGAACTTCAGCAAAGAGGCAAGGAGCTGGAAGAACCACTTCCTGCTATACACGGTAATTCAGTAGGAGAAAGCTCAAGTGCTGGCATACCTCTGGAATGAGCACACTTACCAGATGGGTTTGCTGGAGGCCAAGTCCTACACCATTGCAGGTATTGTAAGCACGTTTGAGTTCAGGGCTGGTGGAGACGAGTCATGGGCTGCCACTGCACTCGGCGAAACCACAGGTGCTGCCACTTGGGCAGATGTTACTAAGACCAATATATATATTCATTGTGGGTGGCAAGATTGATCAGACCTGGATTGGCGCTGGAGCTGGCAGCGGACTCTAGCACAAAGAAACGTTAATTTGGAACTGTGAAACAACGACTCTCTGCGTGCCCTTGAGTGGTGAGGTGAGGTGAAATGCCATTTATGCTCATAGAATTGGCATAGCATATATTGCTGGTGAGACGATTACCGCCACATTGAGAAAGTTCATTGCTAACGGAGACGTATTGACCTATGCGTGCTCGATTCTTTTACATCTTAGGTTTGCGATATCAGAATTTGAAAATTTAGAAATCCTGTTTGTTTCTTTGTTTGTTTTACTCAGTTTTCAGGGAAAACTATGGTCACAGCAAGTTGCCATTATGTATGAAGTTTATTCTCTAAATGGAAATGACATACTGTAATAGCTATCTTCAGTCTGCTCGACCAACAAAACGTACCTTTGGAATAACGCTATGTGTAAAGTTTTGTATACGTGCAATTCCATTCACTGACATGTTTACTTGATATGGATGATATCCCTGGGATCCCAACTGATGCAGGTGTGCAAACAAAATTAAATTTGGCCTTCATTCCCACCAGTAATTACGTCTCCGTATCAAGACCGTGTTTCTTCAGACACTTAAGCATTTTGTAGTACTACTTATGAAGGGATTTTGTGGCCTACTCTCGAATATGTCAGGTTTGGCATCCTGATCTAATAGTACAACAGACAAGCCTAATAGAACAGGTACAATCCATTCAGAGGTGGTAAATCATGCCCTACAGGCATGTGGTCTAAGCCCAGGGCAACAAGATGGAAAGACCACTGCCTTAGGGTTGCTAAAGCCCAGCTCAAGTCTACATCATTTACATTTTCTTGTGGAATGTGGTTGCCCAAAATGCTTTAACGCCGACGACATCAACCCTGTCAATGGAATCAAAATGTGGGACTGTCTCTGTATGTGTGTGTGTGTGTGCGTGTGTGTGTATAAACTGAATGTTAATATTTTGTATTTTTCAGTTTGTATCCCTGCACCAACAAGTACTTGCTTTATCCCGTCGGGCACCCGCAGAGAGGTTGGAGAAAGAACGAATACATTCAGAAATACAATCCGAAATACAATGAGAAAGAAGGAATAACATCAAAAAGAACGCTGGAATGCGAGCCCTGGCGAAACTGCTTAAATTCGTTCTGGGAAAAGTTTGGACAGAGAAATAATTTCTCTAAGACAGAGTACGTCACAACGCCTGCCAGACTGTATGAAATCGTGGGGGCTTAAAATGTAGAGGTTCAATCACTGAATAATACCAATGACGAGATTGTTGAGTTTGCGTATCAGAAAGACTTCATTCCTGAACCGACTAACACTAACGTTTACATAGCAGCATTTACTACAGGTGAGACTGTACTTTAATTTGAAACAGACAGTATCATCTACAGATTTAATGGTGTCAACACGTTAGAGTTGGGTGACTACCTAGGCGAGTTCACTAATACATTGTAGAGTTTTGTAGCGGTGGACCCAAGAACTATAGTTACATAACCGCTGATGGTACAACCGTGTGTAAAGTCCGGGGATTTACACTGATCTTTCAGAATCAGAACCTAGTCAATTTCAATGTAATGAAAAACACGATTTCTGCTTTCTCGCACAATCTCCTTTCTTCACATTTCTAGCAGGGACAATCATAGGCCGATAACCATCGCTTCGTTTCTTGCAGGCGCTCTTACTAGCTTTTCTAGGTATTCTGAAACGTATCGAGAACGGCGGTAAGCTCTCTTGTGTGTCTTGTACCGTAGTTTTACATATGTCACCGCGGGCCACGTGCTGATCACGGCCTCACGCGAGCCCACGTTTGAGTCCACGTCTACACCTGCTGTGTGTACCGAGTACCGAAGGGGGGAGAGGTCGACTTTATTCTTCTTGCGCGCTGTGTCGCGTATGTATGGGCCGGTTCACAACTGTGTGAATGTATGAACAATGTATATTAATGTATTTTTTTCTGCATGTTTATCGTTTTCTAATGTATTTGCCAATGTAATATTATAGAATGAGTTTCGTAATATGTTATGTTCTTCGTTTCTTTTTGTATATATACTGTATTTTGTAATGTATTTTATGTAATGTATATAATATACACTGTTTGGTTCGGATGTACAGTATTTGCCACTGCTTAATGTAGTTTTTAAGAATGTAGTAATATATATTTTTATTTTGCTAAATACTACTGTATTTTAAAATGCATTTTAAATGCGCAGTGTGTAAGTTGGAGCATTTCGGAAAATTTTATTCATGTTTTTCATTTTTAAATATATGGTATTCGCCAATGCTCAGTGTATTTTTTTTAGATACCCTTGTCCCATATCTCAACACGGTAAATAGGAACCGGCTATTAGACACCTTATGCCGCAGAAAGATTTGCTGCTTCTGAAAGTCTGGGGCCAATCCAATATACCTGAACGCACGCCTTGGGCTAACCGGTTCACACTTTGTCCGAAGCACAGAATATATGGTAATGACGCGTTAGAGCCAAGGGAAAGTGGCGTTCAAGCAAACAGGACGTGTCTAACGGACGGTGCTACGGTGGCAGCTAGAAAAACCGACATTACCGAAAAGAAATGGGACCAGGCTTCAAAAGGCATCATAAGGCACGAGAAGTTATCATCAGCACTGAAGAAACAAGTGGGAACCACAATTGAAAGCGTATATAACTGACATTATTAGTTGTCATCTTCGCTATTTGAGACGTATTCAACGAACGTCACGTCACCTATTAGTTTTCCCAAAAGACAAAACACCGAGGGTGTAACTATTGCTCTCCCTGTCATGTTAACTGAAGGAGACCTTCATCACAACCCAGGTCTTTATGAACCCACATTTCCATGTCTTCTGTGTGGCAAAGCCGCCAAATGGAACCAATGCAAAGAGCTATTGCATGGATGCCAAGGATGGTATAATGTTGACTTCATGTTCATGTCTACGGCATACTACATTGTTTGGGCGGAGCACAACAGCTTAGAATGGATATGTTGTCGGAGTGGCATGCCTTATTTCTCAAGTTCACTTTTAACAACAGCGACATCGAGCGACATCAATATTTCCTGTCCTTATATCCAGACTTCGACAACACTCCGGACCTGTTCCCATCTTCGCCAAACGACAAGTCAGACCTGTTCCGATGTTTAGCCACAACTTTAACAAATAAATTTTAAGTTTAAGCAAATTTTCATGTCTAGCATTTTATGTTTTCCCACTGGCATGTCCCGATCGAGGGACACTTCATCCGCCGTAACACCCACGTCCACCCAGCCGAACTCGAAACAGCAGTCATGATCACCGCCGAAGTCAAGAAATAAGCTGCGGGAAACCACTTCTCACCCTCCGGAGCCCTGGTGGACGGTGTTCCTAGTGGAGCACTTGGGAGACCAAGATGCCCTGTACTCCATCGGAAACCCAGCCAACCTCACTCGCATGGTTAACAGACACCGCCAAAAGCTCGAAATCGGCGACCCCACTGACATGTACTTCGGCTTCGACATTTCCTTCATACCAGACAGCTTCTTTAAAGGGGAAGTTACCGAAGGCACCTCGCGACATGTCATCTTCGCCACTGACAACCAGCTGTCCAAGCTCGCCAACGCTAAGACATGATACATCGATGGAACATTCAAGGTCGCACTGGCTGTGTCCAAGGCAAGAGAGTCTTTTGCCGAAACGCCTTGAAGCCGGACCTGGGGGAGCTGTTCCGGTTTTACGACTACTCCGCCTGCCGGATGGCCAGATTTCACCAGATTCAGGTGTGTGGCACAGACACAATCTTTTCAGTATCATTTACATTAGTCAAGTTCATCGTTACAAGTGTAATGGGGTTAATAAAAAGATAGAGAAAGCAAATTATAGATGTGTAATGCATCCCGTATGTCCGTCTGTGTGTGCGGTTGTGTTTGCAGCCAGCATAACTTTGGAACCTTTTGATGGATTTTAATGGTATTTAATATGTGAGTAGTTGTTGGTCCCCCTAGCAGCTTGTTCTGGAACTGCAGGGAGGGGGCGTTTCTGGCGAAACCTTTCAGAGCAAATAAATTCACGAATGAACAATCGTATTTTTATGATTTTTGGTATGTGGGTAGCTTAGACAGAGACCTTCATTTATTGGATGCCAATGATGACGCCATTTGCATAATAAATGAGGATATTCTGTAATTCTGGTATTTTGCATCATGGGACTTTGGCACATGTAATGATTAAACTACTTGGCAGGTGGAATATCACCAGATGACAATTATGCAAATACGGAACTAATTTCATATAATAATCTGAACATTTGATAATTTTGATTAGTTGTCCTTAAATTAATTTTTATAATAATCATGTACCCAACACTTGCTTGTAACTTTGCTTAAAATGTCTATATATTTGGTGTATGCTTATTTTTTTTTTCATTTCTTCCTTTCCTATTTCTTGGTTACAGTGCCTCACCAGCTGACCCACGTGCCACATACTTAGAGAGATAAGGGCCAGCACGAGAATACTGGATGTTCATCTTCGAGCAGTTGATGCATCTCATCTCAACGAGGGTGACAAACAACAGGTACCCTGAAGCTTCAGTGGTGGAGTCCTAATTGGTGAGTCTTTTTAGTATTACTTTGGGGTTTCTGGTTCCTATGAAGTTATGCCACCATAATTTATTGTTCTTTAATTCATGGACCTAACTAATGTATGCTATCTTCTACTATCTGACAATATTTTATTTGATTTGTATCACACCCCACAGATAACTGGGTTTTGCCAGGAGGACGTGCGCCTATCAGGCTATCTGCCAGATGATCCACATCCAGACCAGCAGTCAGACCAGCCAGATGACACAGCCTCCTTCCAACTAAGCCACAAGAAGCGGAAGCCGGTACCGTACAGCTTGTCACCAGTGCAGCTTGATCACGTGACAAAGTTCCAGCTGTCAACCAACTCCAGATTCAAATCAATGCTCAGGTAAAACTTATAGTTTGAAACGCTATGTTTTATACATGTACATTGAAACTATAGTAGTGTTGATTTGTGACTGCCCTGCCGCTCATCGTCCTCGGACAGTGCCAGCGACTACGACCAACTCCGCCAGAACAGCAAAGTCCGGAGTTCCCTCCAGAAACTTAGCGACAGTAGGAGCAAGGCCGAGGACATGACCAGGTCTTTTTGGTCCAAGGTAAGTGACACCGAAGCCCCTACAGCCCAAGACTTTCGGACGATCCATCGTTAACGAAACGTGTCGACAAACAACTGGAGGAGATCTTTGGATCGACATCCAAGTCTAAGTCTAAGAAGCGTCCAACGTATCGCAGGGAGACAGACACGAGTTCCGCCACGCCGTTCGCTCCTTGCTGTGTTGAGAAAACCAAGCTCGGTTCGTCGGGTTCGACACGTCTCCTCAACTGACCGCTTCGTCTCCCCGCCGCCCCAGCTCCCGACGGCACGTCTCCCCCGGGGTGAAGAGAGACGACAAGTCCACGAGAAGACACAAAATCAGGTTTTCCGTATGGAGTACAACCGGAGCTTCTACTTGCAGGAACACAGTTCTTCGCCATCTCGGTACAATCCACACTTCAACTGCCGGGTCCCCAGTCATGTTGGGACACCCGGCTTTTGTGACTTTGGTAGAGAGGTTGGGAGGACCAGCTGGCACAGAAGGACCTTGAGTTGCAGGAACAACTCTGTACGTTTTATGTTGATGCATTGGATGTAGTTGCTTGTGCTAAAGAGGGTAAACTGACGCCAGAGATAGATAATAATTGAGTTGTGTTAACAAGATTAAGATACGTTCAATAAGATGTTAAAATTGCTTCAACAGTTGAATTGATATTTCTAGGACATTGATGTGACCACAGTAGTGGTCGTCTTGTTAACAGGAGGCAGGTGTGCTTCCATAGACTTCTACTGTTTCAGGTGGTTTGAAAACTTTCCACATTTCCCAACACTTTAAGATGGTGGTACGAGGACCACAGGGTGGAAATATGCATATGCACTTTTGTACAACCAAAATTGGAGCTGTGTATCTAACTTTTAAGTGAGGGTGCACTAGTTTCATTTAGATTTTTGAATACATAGGCTCACAAACTTGAAGGTTCACTAGAACCTCTGAAGGACGTCTAATTTTGATATTAGCTGCAGCATTCCTTAACCAGTATTACATGCAGACTTTTTTCAGAGTGTTTTTAACAGGGTCTTAAGTCAGAGTGGACACAACGCGTGGCCAGAAAATGTACAGAGCAAACTCTATATCAGCAATTTTCCCTTTTAAGTGGTCTGCGTCCTTGAGAAACCATAAGTTAGTCTTTCTTGCATATATAAAAGGCCGCTTTATTATGATTAATAAATAATACTATACGCGTGGCGTAGTGATAGAGCATTCGGCGGTCAAACAATGGGTTTGATCCGGGGTTCGATCCTGGGTTCAATCCCAGGGACATGTCAAAATATATGTCCTGACTTCGTGCCCTTCGGAAAGGCACTTTACGCGTATCCCCCTCAATTAGAAGGACAAGTCTTCAACGGCAGTTGTTATCAGCTGGCGGGCGAGATCAGCGCTAGGCGGGCTGGCTGACATGATAAAGGCGGACCTTGAGCGTAACCAAGGTTAAGAAGTGAGCTTCGTGATGGCCTAGGGGACCGAGATGACAGTGACAGTGACATGGAGGGTTGCTCGTCATTTCCTCAGCAAGAAGAACAGGCGTACGATTTAACGGGATTTTAATTTAAACATCAAACCTAACGAAGATGAAAGTAGTGCAACATATTTCTTGACATCACAGTTATACAAAGAGAAATACAACCTTATTTTGATAACAAGCCTTTCCAACATCAGGTTGTAGATGGGGATACATGTAAATTCATTCAAAACCTACCTCATTCAGACGGGCTTTTTGTTGTAGGGCTCAAAACTAAGGATTTATGACTATTTTATGACTAGAAGTGATAAATAAAAACAAGTGTGTTTGTGTGTGTGTGTGTGTGTGTGTGTGTGTGTGTGTGTGTGTGTGTGTGTGTGTGTGTGTGTGTTTAATAGGCTTTTTTCCTCTTTTGTACAGACTGGACGGGTGACTCAGGACCATCCTGCGCAACATCCTGGCGCACGATGGGAATAATCCTGACACAAGACACATACTACCGTGTGAGTGACAACGACCAGCAAGGACGGGCGTCAGCACCGAGGAAGAAAGCTGTGCCCGCACATCGCCAGTCCACCACAGACCCCGACCTGAGAGATCCCGAGACCTCCCAAGTCCCATATCCCACCGTTCTCCAATCCGCCGACGACCCGACGCTTACAACTCCCAACCTGTCATCATTATCGTCATCATTTCGTGTGTAAATAACAAGGACATGCTGCAGCCACGGTTTGTCCAATGGGGACGACCCGTTTGAAACAGGCGGTATATCTGAGCACCTTCCCGCTATCATCGAGTGCTTCCTCTCCAAGAAACTGAGAGCAGAGGACGGTTTTGGGACGAAAACGTCCCAGGTCATTTCTGTTGACCCCGTTGCTCACCTGAACAGAAGAGCAACAAAGCTGGGCAGCAAAAAAAAATTCACCTGACTGGTAGCTTATCACATGGACTAAATATGCATTCATATATGCATGGACATCCAATATTCAGAATGTGATCGACCCCTTCAACCATCTCCATATGCATTACAGCATGAGACCTACCATGCTACGAGTGTACAACCTATCAGCGGAAATTAGAGCGTTCTTCGGCTGGCTTGCCAGCATCATAAGGTTTACATTTTAATGATGTTATAAACTGTATAGCATAATTTCAACTTTTGTCCATCTGCATAACATTGTTGTTTGCCAAAAATTATCACAATTATGGCATTTGATCTGATACAACCAAGTTTTTGCCCTAGGTTGCACACTGGGCAATCTAGCTCAAAAAGTATTTCGAACACGGGTATGCGTGACAAAGTATGTATACATTTAGTTTTCATTTGTTTAGCTCTATGCATTACAGAGGCAAAGTTGCAAGTTTACATTGATTCCTAAAAATCGGTAAATATTTAAGTGGACATCCCTGGATGGTCGGGCCACAGCATTTGTAGAGAGACGCAATGATGTCGTAACTTAACCCATCCATATAGTAACATTAGCCAAATGGCACTAATTAATAGAAGTAATAATTGTGATTTTATGACCTTTTCAGGACCCAGGAGCCCCGGGGGCCCTCAGACATGAGTCCTTCCTGTAAAAGCTGGTGTGTGAGTTGTTACTGCTGGAGTAGGGTGTCGTCATGTATGATGGATACTGGAAGGAAAGGTTAGTGATACAAGGCGAGGTTCTCTCCAGCACTTCTCTCATTGAAGAAGTACGTATATACACCCGGGTTTCTTCTACTTAAAGGTAAAGGAGGTTACTTATTACCCTCCATGAAAATGGGGGTATTGTTTTTACTCCGTTTCATGTTTGGTCTGATATCTGAAGATCGGTGAGAAGGAACTGTACGATATTTAGCAGATTGATGGATGGGGCCTTGGAGATTGTGTAGGTTGACTTTGAGCCCCTGGTGATTGACCTTGGTACTGCAGTTTAATTTTTTCATTCTGTTTGCGCGTTATGGACTGTTTGTGCGATATTAAGGTAGCATGTAGTTGTTATTACCATGGTTTAGTGGTTTAAATTTGGGCTTCCTAGCTGTTTGCGTTTGATATTTACAATATGTTTAACGTTGGTCTTTTTGTGTTGAATGTTTGGAAAATCTGGTGGATGGTTTGGTATAATTTTTGGTATGTGGGTAGTTGTTGAGTCTCTTTGTGTTTTAGAGTGCATTAGCAGGTTGTCGTATATTTGTATTGCTTAATTTAAAAGGATTTCTACATGATCACCCCTATTTTATAGTAGTGTGGTCTGTGTTTACCCCAGTTGGTACATTTGTACATGGCAGTGTATCTATTTTTACCTCCTGTTTGACAGGCTATATATTTCTTTGGTCTGGTTTTTGGGTCATTGACCTGCTGGCCTTGCTAATGGGGTGGTTTGTTTGTGTTGTGATTGAGAGGTCAATGACCTCTGCAGGATTGATTATGATTATCTTTGGTTCGTGGTATTTTTTTAGTTTCTGTGTTTTAGTGTCCATAATAGTTGGTGGTTGTAGATATGTAGTGTAGCTTATTCTGCAAGGTATGCTGTGCATTTCTTATTGATTATTTGCTGCCATAGATAAGGACTTGAGACCTGTGGGGTTAGGTTTAGACAGGGAGCTTGGGTGTTGTGCATTCGTAACTTGACTCCTTGCACTCCTACCACCAGGAAAACAAATGTCTCTCAGGCTATTAGAAAATACCACTATTCATGGTGATAGTCTGCATGTCACTTCTGGTAGTCTGTGAAGCCGACAGGAGGCCACTGTAAAACTCGCTTGAAAGTTTATCTGGGTTGGTACTTACATGATAAAAATTAAAATTGTACCAACACAAAGCAACTCCCTCATTATTCATGGCCATATAACGTCCAATTAAATTTAAACCCAGCTGTCATGTTTTAACAATGAACACATATAACGCGATAACATAAAAAAGAACCCTAACAACACCAACCTCGTTCATGGAGGGAAGATGTCTATTGCTTGTTTTATTATATTTGATCACTCAGGAAAGATTGACAACATTTGCAATTTTGTTTCCATGGGCGGTCATACTGTCAGAGTCGTTTATATTCATTTCTTCCATATAATGTGAAAAATACATTAAAATTTATTTTAGGTGGAATTGTTATCTATCTATATTTCCTCCAGATGGCCAGGGCATAGCCACTTGGGTCGGCAACTGAAGAAGCTCAACAGGAATTTTAAGAGAACGATTTCGTACTAAAACAGCATTGTTAGGTGGCGCTTCTGTAGCGGGCAGCCGCGGTTTGTACCTCTCCCTTGCAAGAGCGCTTTTGGTGTCCTCAACCATCCTTTTTTCCGGCTTGTGCAATACACATATTAGTAAGTGTTATGTAAACTTGTCTGGATTGTCTATGAATGATACCTGTCGTGCCCTGTTGTTTTATTGAAGCATAATCAAGCATCGACAGCACCCCTCCCCCTCAGTGATGCCAAGCTGTGAAGTTTACAAGTCCGGCGGCGATCACCTGTGCCAGGTGACGTGACGATCTGCTCCAGATGCGATACAGATAGGAGATCGTCGAGCTGCAGTCATCCTGGTGGTAGCTGGTGTAGCATTTTTCGTGACTGTTCTAGTGTCGTTGTGAATGATTTGCTATGTTATGTGGTGAACAAGATGGACACCACGCCAAAAAGCAGTTACTCAAGGAACTGGATATGATTTTGAAAACGTCAAGCTGGACACCACCCCAAACGATCTTATCCGAGCATTTTACCTCCACCTCTTCCCTTTACGTTTGTCTTCTTGAGGCATCCTGTCGCTCTCTCTTTTCTGTCCCTATGCTTAACAAGAAGCAGCTGAAGAGGAGTCGGAGATTCACCTCTGAAGACTCTTTTGAACAGGATTTAGAAGTGGACAGTATGGCGTCGGGAACCCAGGTGCCTCTGATCTCTGGATCAACCACACATGCAGTCGGAGAATGCATGTGGTTTATCTTTCTACAAAACTTTCTACAAGGAACTGACAAAAGAGTCATGCTAGACTGGAAGAAAAAAATGGCATCTTGTCCACCGCATCTTTTAAGATGATTAAAAGTGACAAATGTCTTCAGATCTTGATTCAGGCCTCCCTGGTAAGATTGGATATCTTTAGAAGGTTTTAAATGCGCAAAGTGGAACATACAGTATTGTTGTACATTATCTTCGCTTTAAAAGAAGTACTAGACGAAACATTACAATATATGGACATGCTTTGTAGCTACTGCAAGTTAGAGTACTTTGCAATTGAAATGATAACAGCAGCACACCAACTTTGATGATGCACGTGTTTAGAAAATATTTTACAATAGTTTTGAGCGAAAGTATGGTAAAGCAGTGGTGTACCATGAATTTACATATTCACCTCCACCTCTAGCATTGTTAAGAGGATTATGATCTAGTTCATGCATTTTGGTGTTTTACATTTGAAAGAAAAAGAGACGAAAGGCCAACCTCATTTAGATACCGGGCGATACCAACGTTCGCCCCGCAAAGGATGGGTGGAGACAGGTACAGAAATCAGTAAAAGTGTGTTTATAACAGATAAGTTTGATTGTCTTTGGTGGAACAATGATAATAACTAGAAGACAATGGTCTGGGTGTGGCCTGCGAAGATTGGCCGACCATCTGGATGTGCGTGGCTGGGATTGGTCTAGTTATTATGCGTGCAGTGACACGGTATCGGGTATAAACGTGGGGCCGACCGCGAAAATTCAACTTTCCCGTGACTATGGATCCAGACGATGGAAGGAGGAAACGCCTCGCTCAGGACGACGGACATCAAGACGCAAAGAGGTATGTGTTCTTGCTGTTGTACCTTTACTCTGTTTCTCTCATTTTCCTAATGCCATTTGTTTTCCATGCAACTGTTTTCCGTTATCTGTATTTACTAATGATATTTCTCCTCTTTGGGCATTAGATCTCGTAAGAGATCCTTGCAGCGTTGGATTAGCATACGATTGACTGGTCTGACGAACCAAGGGAGGGAGACACGCCGTGGGTCGACCTAGCTGGGGTGGAGTGGAGCCAGCCCTTCACACAAGAAACGCTGGAAGATGGAGGCGACGTCACTGGGCGAAAAGGCCTCGAATGCAGCCATATGCGCACAGGGATATTTATGCATTTTTAGCAGATACAAACGGATGCAAACAGATACGGGTAGGATCCGTAAAATATCCTAAATTTGCATTCTTAGGGATCCGGAATGTTTGGATCCCTAAATATCCCAAAATGGGATTTTTCACGGATACCAATTTGTTTCTTTGGGAATTTTTTTGTATACCTGGACTGTCCGGATCCCAAAGCATTCCAAAGCGGGATTTTCCGCGGATTCCAATTTGTTTCTTTAGGGATTTTTTGTACACCTGAAGTAATCTGGACTGTCCGGATCCCAAAGAATGAAAAAAGCGGGATTTTCTACGGATGCGAATTTTTTTAATAGGGATTTTTCCGGATATGCGATATATCCCCACGTGCAGACGTCGGTATTTTACACGGATGCGTACAGATACAACTTGTGATTTTCCCGTATCCCTATCGGATTTCCATACACATTTCTCTGCATTTGCCTCGGATGCAAACAGAGCCGGCGTTTGGATTTTTGTATCCGTACCTCGGATCTTCCCGAATCCTTACGGCATTCTCCCCTGGATACGCCCGTGTTTGATATGTATACGTGCAGATCCAACAAGCAAGTCAAATTAAATAAATGAAGGAATAAACGAATGAATAGATTTAGCCTGAAAGCCTTTATTAAAACTCCGCGCATACTGTGTAAAGCGACAAAAAAAAGAGAGAACTAACTATACGAATACAATGTCATGTACCATATCATATGTAAAATAAATATTGCAATACTAAACAGGTAGAACTAGAACTATCACGTCTTGCTTCGCCAGGATGATCGTCCATCTTCTTTGTAGAAGTCTGCGCTGCAGTCTTACCACGTTCCATCAGTCGCAGGCCTGATCAGTCGCTTCTGACCTACGAAAAAATACAACAACAGAAAACAAGTACAGTGTAAAAATGGCATTTTGGCCAGAATGTGCTAAAAAAAACCGTTAGGATAACAGTCTCCCCAGCGGCCCGGATGCCAGCAGTAGGCATTGTTATGCGAGCCAGCATTGACATGTGAAATACCCCCCGTGAGAAGGCAAGCGCTTTTACATATGGGAACAACAGATATTATAAAAGGCCACAGATGTGAGTTGCGAAGTTGAGTTGCTCTAAACTTTCGTCAGAAATGATCTGAAACCATTATACTAATTAAAAGAGTTTCGAAGGGTTTACTCACTTCTATATGCCGTCAACAGTCTTATGCAGACGGTTTATGGTCCAGTTGAACTTTTCGTCAGGCGAGTCTGCAACGTGTCATGACATGCCTGGCGGCTTCGTGCCCTCGCCGGGCGACGTATGGGGCGATGTCCCTGGTACGTCTCTCGTCCTTGCCACCCTGCTCGGCTACTGATACCTCATAGCGTCCAGTCGGTGTACGGTCAGTATCCTAGACTTTGAAAATCAATGCCGTGGTTGCTGAACTTATGTGCAGCGGATATATATGGACAGCCAGCGGGACGATAGAAAGGGACGCACACTCAAGCGACCGTTGAGTTTGAATCTCCCCCGGGGTTTTCTCAGATTACCCACAAGGCACTGCTGCTGCCGGAACTGCTCTGCGGATCCGTCGAAAATACAGAAGTGGATCTTTGAGAGATGCTCGGTTTTGATACCGGTGAAGGTTGTATGTGAACCAACTTCTTGTCTGATACGCAAAGTTTCCAATCAGCAAAAATCAGTACAGTAACGAATCCGAGCAGACATTTGCTTATGCAACGCGCAAAGGCAACGTACGTACAATGTACGTATATGACACGGGGTGCGCCCTCTTGTGGCGATTGTAATTTCAACAATTTGCGGATGCGTACGAAAACAAATTCGGATATTTAAGGTATCCCCAGATTACCCACAATTCGCTACTGCTGTGGAGTGGGCCCGCGGATGCGTACGAAAACAAATTCGGATATTCAAGATATCCCCATATTACCCACAATTCGCTACTGCTGTGGAGTGGGCCCTCGGATGCGTACGAAAACAAATTCGGATATTTAAGGTATCCCCAGATTACCCACAATTCACTTCTGCTGTGGAGTGGGCCCGCGGATGCGTACGACAACAAATTCGGATATTTAAGGTATCCCCAGATTACCCACAATTCGCTTCTGCTGTGGAGTGGGCCCGCGGATGCGTACGAAAACAAATTCGGATATTCAAGGTATCCCCAGATTACCCACAATTCGCTTCTGCTGTGGAGTGGGATAAAAAAACCCAGGAATACAAGTATCCTTGTATCCAGTGTATAATGGAGTATTCACATATATCTTACAAACGGTGGTATCCGAGGTACAAAAATATGGCAGGATATGACTCCTAAAGATGTGGCATGTTGCTATCCTAACAACGTATTATTTCTTAAGTATACGTAACCAGCAAGTATCCATACGGATACCGTGTCTGCATCCGCTGCGAAGTAAGTATCCTTACGAATGCCGCATCTGCATCCGCTGTGAGGCACGGATGCATACGAATGCGTTGCGGATGTGTGTGGGATCCGCCATTCTGGGGATTCTTGGTGTGAGATCAGCAATCTTTGGGATTCTTGGGGATCTGCGCAGCATCCGTAAGGTGATGCAAATTGGGATCCTTGTGATCCGGCTGCATCCGAGGCCTTTTCGCCCAGTGCGTACAGTGGAGTCAGCTGACTCCGTTTACCCAGGAGTTGATTGTGGCGGGGGACGAGGACTTTGGACTGTTCGGGGCCGTGGGAGAACTCGGCACCGTTTCGTCGCAGGAGGACGGCCTGCACCGTAAACTGGTCCCAAGACACGAGCGAGGGGGAGTGGTACACCCAGGAAACACAATCCGAGACATCACAAACCTGAGTGAAAAATATTATCTTACTGGTAGTATGGTGATGGTTGCGTTATCCGAAGGAGTTTGAGTTTGTTGTGTTTCGTATTCGCCCGTTAACCCTATCTAGACCGGGGGGGGGGGCTAAAAGTGCCCGCGCCAACTTTGATGTCACATAGCATCTGAACGGCTAGGGCTAGAACGACCAAACTTGGTGACTTTTCCTAAAATATTGTTGGCAATAATTTTCTATCATTGGAATAAGATAATAATTTTTTGTGTTGCCATGCAACGGGTTTCTGACAGGCGTTTTTTGCTAAATTTAGTAATTTTCCTTTTAACACTAGAATTTTATGGGTTTTATGTCAAGTTATGCATGGTTTCTAATATTAATAACATCTCATGTAATTTTTTGTAAATTTTATCATTAAATATGCATAATTTATGCTAATTTGATGACGTCATTGGCCAAAATCCAAGATGGTGGACCATATCATTAGAACAGGTATATACAGGTTATTTTCCTTAAAATTTCATCAATACTTCCATTTCTTTTTCAAAGAAACGGTTTAAATGAAAGTCTTTAGTATGTTTACAATGTATTTTAGGCTTTATCACAAAAAAAACTACTTTTTAAAAATTCAACATTGATGATCCAAGATGGCGGATACCTTAAATATGTAAAGACTTAGTACACCCTAATATTCTGTCATAAACACTTTTGGTAAAGTTATGTTGTATACCATTTAGTTTTCAGGGAATAGCCTATCTAGACGGCTTTGGCCAATAAAATCACATTAATGACGTCATATTACGTCATAATGACAAAAAAATTGTAGATATGATAAATTTTTACTAGTACACCATCCTCTGAAATTTGGTGGTCATACGACATACCGTTCGCGAGTTCTTAGGAGGGGTCAAAAGAGCCCCCCCCCCCGGTCCCCCCATGTCAAAAAAAGCCCGGTCTAGGTAGGGTTAAGTTGTGTAGAGAGTTAGGCATAGGAGAAACGCGTAGATATATAGTTGCAGATAGATTATAGTAGGCGGTAACATCCAAAACCGAGGATAGCGGGTCGAATGTTTTTTTTTCTTAGTTCCACGTTCAGTTCTAGTTACCTATGTTTTTTTTCTATTTCTTAACGATAGGTCCTCAGACAGTCACGTTAGTCAACCACAATGTGAGTTAGAGATCGCGGGTTTAGATTTAGCTAATGTAGATTGGGAATCTGAGTTTGACCAGAGTCAAGCAATACGATGTTATAGTTGTAAATTGACAAAGCCAGAACGTAGAGCAGGAAAATAACGAACCAGCAAAGTCTCAAGAATATTTCAAGATTGAAGAAGTAGGACAGGCCCCTAAACAGACGATTCAATGCTAACCAGGTTACCATGAAAGCTTCATCAATACCGCAAGACGGGTGCTTGCATGATATTGATGTCCAACAACGGTCCCTACCACGTCACCACGGGAACGTATTTCTGCTGAGTGTGAAAAGGGTTACAATGACGCAAGGAAGCACAAGTGTGAAAACGTGTGCAAACTTTGTGAAGGTCAGACAGTCCGTGGGAGGGGTCCACTAGCCTAACAGAACCAAGTGACACCACCGGGTGGACGTTAAAGGAAGGGCTTGTCGATACATGTGGCCGAGAAGGCGTTCTGCCCGTGCCACCATGGTATCTCTCTTTACCCAATGACAACGACATGTTTCGCAGAATGCACTAAACATTGTCCGCCATTCTCGCTGCCTTCTTGGAGCACAGGGACAGAGAGAGTGATACAGACTTGACAAAAGCAGTGGCATATTGTTGTCAAGGACGATACGGGCCCTTCTACCCACAGGGAATTACGGGAAAGATGGACGTCCGAAAGTCATCCGGGCATATTGTATAGTTTCTGGGGACTTTGGGGCTAGGCTGAAACGAGAAGCACTTGACCACTACTGGTCGTTCGGAAAAGAATTGAAGCCGTTTGCAAAGACAACACAACGATGATGAGCAACTGTCTTGCCTTTGTGTATGCACGTCTTCTTCACAAGAGGGGATGTAAACTAAACGTTGATGACGTTAAAGAAATGCAGGAGCAAAAGGAACATACCGGTTATGAAGCTACAAGAGGCGAGAGTCCTGGGGAAGGTCATGTCAGGCCGTCTGAGCGACCTTCTTAAAGATATTGACTGTCAGAATGGTAAACATTCAGATAGATGACACATAATCGACGCCAGCCTATCAACATCTTCTCTCAGTAGTGATTATGGATCCGATAGTAGAAGGACTGCCAGACGGCCCTAAAGGAGATTCTCGTCAACCGACGGCAGTGAGGAAACGGCCGGAGATAGCCTTGTAGGACCGTAGGGTACATCCTGCAAATGAATTTGTTTCAATACATCTTAACAATTGTCGAATACACACCTTAATCAGTAATACACATTTCATGTTGGGGTGAACGTGGTTGCCGTGAAAGTTTTCGTGCAATTTGTCCCCTTGTTTAAAAGAATATCAATCTCAGCTAAACTAGGTGGTAACGATGCTACACTTGTAAAGCTCCTAAAAATGCGCCAAAAATAACCCAAAACTTCTGCTTGGAGAGTATTTGAAAGGTGTTCTTGTCTACATCCAGGCAGACAACTCTTTTTCGGGATTCACCTTTAAGCCAGCGTGTTTATATTTCAAACAAAATTTGTAAAACTCTGGATTAATACAAGGAAGTTAGAACGGTTTATTTGGATTTTTCAAAAGCATTCGATAAAGTTTGGCACAGAGGTGTGATATTTAAACTACAACGAAACGGGGTGGAGGGACCAATTCTTAACTGGTTCCAGAGTTATCTATTTGGTAGAAGACAACGTGTGTTAATTGATGGACAATGTTCAAACTGGTGTGAAATAGGACCTGGCGTTCCACATTGATTCATCTTAGGACCCCTTTTACGTCTTATTTATATCAATGATGGACTCACAACACATCCCTTTCTTTTCGCAGATGACAGCTCATTGCTTATTCCTATTGCACCAATAGGATCATTCGATGAGCGTACGTGACCGAAACCAACTTTATTTGATTAGCCTTGTTACGCCGAGGTCAGGACAAAATCATAATAAAACATAAACAGAGCAGATAGACAGAAAAATGTCAAGAGTGAGACTAGATCTCCGAACGCCGCCGGAGGGACTGGACCTCCGAACGCCGCCGGATGGACTGGACCTCCGAACGCCGCCGGAGGGATTGGACCTCCGAACGCCGCCGGAGGGACTGGACCTCCGAACGCCGCCGGAGGGACTGGACATCCAAACGCCGCCAGGAGTCAACAACAAACCATTCCGAAAAGAAACAGACGTCGTCGGAATTGCTCAAGATACAATATATAGATTCACCATACAAGAGAAAAAGGTGGGGGGTGGGAATGGACGGGAGGGTGACAGACAGTGACAGAGGGTACCGCCCAATAATATTCCAAAATACGCACATCCAATATCTCCACCACTACTAAATTTACTTTTTTATCATCAGTATTCCTAGCCCTCTGTCCGGTCTACATTTATCGCCGGTATCACAGCGATCTCGCCCCCGGGACCAATACGCTAGTGATCTCGCACACCACTCTCGCCACACTCGGGCGAGATCGCTAGTGGTTAGAGACTGACATCTACGGATGATACTTGCCAAACATGTAGAGTAATTCCCTACCAGAACAATTAAGATGCACAATAATATAAATCGTGGCTCTCTCCTTAAATAAAGATCCCTGTACAGCAGAGACAAATGAGTTTCCAGATGGCCACTGTAAAGCGCAGTCGACGAAACAAAATCCAAACGAAGATCAAGAAAGATAAGAAAATGTTCTACAAGAAAAAGGTAGAACCCCTCAAAGGACAATCCCACCCAGTGGTATAGAGGGATTAAAACTTTTACAGCCACACAAGACTGTTAGAAGACAAGGATGTCACAAGTGCACGCACACCAGTATAACATTCATGAAGAAGGTAATTATATAAAAAAAACATATGTAAATATATATCTTCCTAACGTGAAATTTAGCTGATTTCAGGAGATGGAAAAAAAATTTCCCCATAAGAAGTGAAGATCCTCAAAGATCTGTGGGGCAAAGGAATAAAACGGTTTGGAACACCGGAGTCCAAGATACTGCGGGAACAGGCTGTGATTCACACAAGCAAGGATGCAGCAACGATAAAGGTTAGTGCTCCTTAGATAACATGCATGGCACTTAAAATGTGTGAACACTGTACAGATAGAACACAGCTTGAGTTGTGGATTTTTAATGTGAATATGATGATATTGACTATATTGACAATATCGAAAGAAATGTATAAAGTTTGTCTGACTTTTAGGTTCAATTTTCAGAGACGAATAGATAATTAGACGCAGACCACTCGGAAGATCGTAGGGGCTAAAAAAAAAAAGAAAGCCAAAATAACTGAAACCAACAATGTGGAAAAAGTCTGCACATAATATCTTTTTGAGTCAGAGGTGGGCCTGCAATTTACTTTACAGTTGTTGTAAGTCCCCTGAAATAACTGATGATGGACCAGGCACAGCGGTGGAGCCACATGGGCGTGCCGTCAGCGGCTGTCATCAGTGACATGTCAAAGGAGACAGCATAATGTGAGTTATGATATATCTTGCCATAAATGCAATTATGTACCTTGCATCGTAAAGCTTACTACTATTATAGATTAAACCTGGCATGCACTTATTTATCACTTACTATAAGCAAACCAGAACATAATCAGTTGTCATTAACCTATTATTCAAGTACGACAAAATGTGGCAGTGGATCAAAAGAAAGCCGTCTCAAGCTGTGGGATATAAAACACTAGAAAGGTTCCATTTTGACGATGCACACTGTATCTTACGACTAAGGTGACTTAACAGGATTTTTAGGCTTCTCCGTTGACATTATATTCTCTGTTGCAAAAGTACACTTTTATATTGATACATCACAAATTGATATATCAAAAATGGTTGGCAAGTCAACGGAAGTTTTGTGTTCATACTAGCTAGCAAATCAGTTGTTTGAGGTATGAGATTACAATTTTATGAGTTGTAATGAATTTCTGTTGTTTATGCAGTCTCAACAAACCCTCCCCATACCTCTCTGTTTATCTATCTGGTACAAACAGACCAACGAATACATCTTCTATCACATGATGTGCATCAGTAAATAATTTCATCATGTGGGTTACGCACAGCATATAAACAAGGAAAACTTGTCCATATTCAACCTGTTAACTCAGCTTTCATTTTCTGAATTACTATATGTATAAGGAACCGAAATCAGTATCATCAGTATAGTATGTAGTAATATTAGACAAATGGAAATGATAAATATAAGTATGGTAATTTGATGGCCCTTTCAGGACCCAGGAACCCCCTCAGACATGAATCCTTTCTGTGAAAGCTGGTGGATAAGTTCTTGCTGTTGGAGCAGGGTGTCGTCATGTATGATAGATACCGGAAGGAAAAATCCGTGATAAAAGGAGAGGTCCTCTCCTTTCCCAGTGACATACCCGGGGCAACAAGCTGTACAACACAACCAACTCGGATGCTCTCCTGCATGCCTTTAACCTTTAACATGCTAACCCCAATACAATATGAACAATGCGTTTTCATATGCAAATTCACTTAACAACATGGCCGCCCCCAACAGGAGAGAGGCCCCTGCTTGCAGGTGGTCCTTCACGTTGAATAATTATGGCGATGACGACCTGGCACGCTTGCGAAACATCGACCCCGCGGCAATCAAGTTCATGGTCGTTGGTGCGGAGGTGTCCCCTACCACCGGGACACCCCACCTACAGGGCTACGTCAACTTTTCCACGAAGGTTCGTACCACGCAGGTGAAAGGGCACCTAGGCGACAGATGCCACGTGGAAAAGGCCGTCGGTAACGACCATGACAACGAGCGGTACTGCTCGAAAGATGGCAACGTCGTCGAGCGGATGGGACATCCCATCAGACAGGGGCAGAGGAACGACCTGACGGCCGCCACCAATTTCCTACAGGAAAATGACGGCGACCTGTCTGCACTGGCGCAAGAAATGCCTGAGACCTTTGTACGCCATCACCGCGGTCTAGAGGCCTATGTCTCGTACGCCCGCCTGCAGCCGGCCCGCGACTTCCTGACCCGCTGTTTCGTCTTCGTTGGGCCGCCGGGATGTGGCAAGAGTAGGTTGGTACGGGAATACCTGCCAGATGACACAACCACCTACTACAAACCGGAAGGGGGCTGGTTCGACGGATACATGGGTCAAAGTGATGTTGTTTTAAACGACTTCCACGGCGACATACCCCGGCCAACCTTTTTGAATATGGTTGACCGCTATCCGTTGCGTGTACCAATCAAGGGCGGCTTTGTCAACTTTGCCGCAAGAAGGGTTTGGATTACTACAAACATCTTTCCAAACCACTGGTATACCAATGACCACGACCCCGCAGCGATCTTTCGCAGAATCACCCTATTCCAGTTGTGGGACGACGCGGCCCAGTGTTTCAACGAGTTGGAATATTCCAACCTCGCACCCGGTCACGTTCTGTACGGATGGCACTATGATTACTAAG
>NW_017803840.1:259366-259520 GCF_001625305.1 Branchiostoma belcheri | reverse complement strand
CTGGATTAAGTCTGGTTTTATTTATATAAGGGACATATTGCATGATGGTAAACTTATATCAGATGAGACCTTTTTTCAGAAGTTGATAATAAAGAAAAACTGGGCTTGTGAGCTCCTGACTCTAAAACAAGCTATACCTAAACAGTGGAAATGT
>NW_017803840.1:244470-259201 GCF_001625305.1 Branchiostoma belcheri | reverse complement strand
AACGGGATAGAAGAAAACATGGGGGCAGTTAATTTACTTTGATGACAGAACGCAAAACTGAAGGCCAATGTTTGGAAAAATATGTCGAGCACATGTAATGTATGTGATTGTATTGAAGACTACGAGCATTTGTTTTTAAAGTGTAAAAGATTGACAAATTTCTGGGGAAACTTTTGTCAATTGATATTTAAGTGTTTTAAATGTACTGTAATAGTAAATCTGAGAGAAATTGTACTGGGATACAAAACAAATTATTTGAACTCATCTGGAATATATGAAATAATCAACTTATTAATAGGTATTGCAAAGAATGTCATATTTAAGAACTGGTGTAATAACAGAAACAATGACAAATACACATCAATAGATCTATACTGTATTTTCAAATCAGAACTCATTGTATACTTCAAAGCAGTAAACAACAGAATGTACAAACATGTTCTTTGTAACTTGTAAACTTTGTACTTATGTATACATGTATGTGATGTAATGTTGCTTTTTATGAATAAAATTTTGAAAAAAAAAACTGAAGGCCAAGGCAGATGATGTGCAAAGGAGAAAAGGGCCCAGAAGACCATCGCCTCTAATACAAGGGACCGGGTCTGCGAAGCCGTTGTAAAAGAAGGTTGCTATGTCGATGAGAGTCAGCACGCCTTTATGCAGTCTATCCTGAAGTCGGAAAATCAATACATGCAGTTCCAAGACAACACAGCACACCAATTCCTATACCAGCAACAAGTTAAACAATGCAAACATCATATATAACGCAAGGACAACGAGGTGGCATCCGTTGATGATTAGTTATGCTCAGCAATTTTCTACACTTCCAACGCAACGAGTAAGTGAGTGAGCGATTACAAACCAATCTCATGGCTCCTATCATAGCATATCATGGCAATGCTTGACGTACGATGTAAATATGCATGTATATATGTTAGACTTAGTTGGTGTTTAGGGTTGGAGCACTATTTGGAATTTTGAACTATTCCAGAACCATTTTATATAAATCATTTATGTACATCTAGTATGATTGACCTGAATTTTTATTTGGTGTCAATAAAAGTGCTTAAGTTAACATGACACCCAATTTCCTTGAATCAGAAGACCAAAAATTTTCAAATAAAGTTTAAACCCAGTCAGAGTGAATATTGCATTGTGTCCACCTCTGTGAGTAAAGGCGCGGTCACATTTCCCAACCCGGGGCCCGGCCGGGCAGTCGTTTGGAACGGAAATTATGATATAAGATAGCAAAACACAAAAAAAAGTTTTAGAAAATTAACTATAAGCACTATTTGTGTATACCCTTGATACAAATTGTTTATTTTTCGCTCACGCAAACAACCCGGGCGGGCTCCGGCTTGCAAATGTGACCGTGCCGTAAGAGGTACACTTTAGACAGCACAGCCGTGCTTAACGTAGGTCAAGGGATATATGCAACACCCATCCCTAGGCAAAATGGTTCTCAGAGCTCTCGGCCCTATGGAAGACGAAGAGGTGGCTAATTGCTGCTGTTGCTAGCCATGTCAATCCTTCACCACACCTCATCCCGCCTGTGGGTGCGTTTTTACCTCCCAACCAACGGGGTGCACAAAAAGGGATGGATCTTCGTAGCTTGCAACGAACTTATTTCTTAAATTCGGCTTGGATTGGTAACGACCTCGATTTTGGACGATCTGTTTGTTGTGCCCAATAGGGAAATGTTCGGTATGACAAGAGTCCGAATCATAGTTCCTCGTAACGTAGCTCACGGCCTTGCCACCACCATACATATCAAGCTAGGCGCATTTATCACGTTTTACTGGTTGTAAAGTGCATAACAACTTGGAGGAACAGTACAGAAGTTAGTTCTTGCTCACATCGTAGACATACCTATTGGCTGTCATCCACAACACTAACAAAGTGATGCAGTATGGTACCGATACATGACAACCCCCCATTGGCGGTCATTTGGTCTTGTCGCTACTCCCGCCTCTGCACAATGCGTCTCAAGATGTTTTTCTTCCAAATGCCAAGGAGGATGTAGGCAAGCGAATACTAGGGCAGAATCGACTGCCGATTTTGTTGTGTGGACAGACGCGGAGACGAGGGCGCTGGTGGGTCGCTGCGGCAACGCAGAGAAATATGATGGTAACGTATAGAAACAAAACTGTGTACATGGAAGTAGCCGCAAAGATGGCCAAGAAGGGGTACATCAGGACGTGGAAACAATGTCGGGCAAAAATGAAGAACTTAAAAACTACATACAAAAAACTGCGTGACCAAAACTCGACGAGCGGACGTGGCGCGATAACCCTGCGTTAGGACCAAACACACGCAGCTCATCTGATGACGACTCCCCCGGCTCGTGTGATGACGACTCCAGCTCATCTGATGACGACGTCACCATCGAAGTCGACAACGACTCGACGGACCCCAAACCCACCAACGACACCGACAGTGACGACGAGGAGAGTCCAGTCATCCGCCGGAGAAAGCGGAGGCGGCGACCCGCGCATGTTATGGCGACTCCGGCGGAGAAGAGGACTCGCGTGCCGAAAGTGCCGTACACGCCGATGTAAATAGCGAAGCATTGTAAATTGAAAAGAACTTGACTTTTGTGCAGCTCTTTCGCGATAAAACAGGAATTGAACTGAATGGACTGATATCGTAACTGAATGGACTGATCGTATGACCATGTTAACTGTATAGTTGATAAAACTGGATACGACTGTTAATATAGTGCTATACAATTATACAATTTGCAGAACATGATCTGAACAGTTGTATGGGTTGTTTCAAAATAAACTTGCTTCTCGTCTGTCGTTCTTTTGACTTCTCTCAATGACGATAAGTCCGTTGCCGTGGAATTGACCACTTTTCGTGGTGAAGTCCTCGGCCGTGGGGGAACTTAGTCATAAATTCTGCTACCGCGGGCATTATGACTAAGTCCCTTCTCGGCCGAGGACTTCACCACTAAAAGTGGTCAATTCCACGGCCGTGGAGTTGAACAATCCACGGTCTCCGGAAATAGCTCGATAACTACATTACGGAATATAAAAAAAAACGTATAGAGAAAACAAAAACTATAGAAATATATCCCTAACATGATGACCGTGATTTAAGATTTATATTTACTAATCTGTGCAAAAAGGTCTTAATAACAAAGCCTCAGAAGTGCAATGCCACGTGCAGATGGAATGCTTGTGATACTACTTTTTCTTCTATTTCTGATCTAAATGAGCATCTATATACACACATGTGGCATGTAATGATGCAGCGCCTGTAATCCTGTTTCTGGGACAACTGTATAAATAAACCCTTTGCTACTTTAAGTCTTAAAATCTAAGTCTCATATAAGTCAGCATACAGGTGAAGAGCCTGACTTATTGTTTACAGAGAACAAAGGATACTTTTGAAATAAAGACAATCAAACTACGTAGAAATGTATGGTCTTGGTTTGGTAGCCAAACACCAATAAGTTAGTAGGGTTAAGGATGTAGATGAAATTCCTTCAGATCTTACAAGTGTCACATCTTCAAAGTCCCAAAATGTCCCGGGCAAGTTGCAACACATGTTATGCAGTTCATGCTTAAGAGTTTATTTGCACCATTTTTTTTTCCTGTTACATACTTCTTAACCAAAGATTTTACGGGAGTACAGATTAATCGTAGTGAGGTTTCAGAATCGAAAGAGAGCAGCTTTAGATCTTAGAACCTGACAGAAGGTGTACAGGAGGCTGGGGTTTGAAGAAAGTGTCGGCTCACTGAGCATGGCTGCTACACAGGTCCTGTAGGGGTTTTGCGGACCAAAGAACAAAAAAATGGCAACATTTGCATGTACGTTTACATGACTCTTCCGGTGACCGATATCACGGAGGCGGGGCGCCGCCATTCCGGATCTCCAAGGTAGAATGGTTAAGCTTAGTCCTGTCCTTATTTAACATGTATTAGGCCATGCATAAAAAACCGTACCAACGATTCATAGCAAGGGCAAAGCAAGTAAATGTAATGAGGCAGTTGCCAGTATTGTGGAGAATCTCGCAATGCCCCAATGAGTTGGTATGTACCATCTGTGGAGTAGAAGGTCATGTCTACAAAGAGTGCCCTAAATCCCAGTAACACCTGGGCGACACGGCAAATGCCTTAAAAATTATGTTCATGGTAAGGAGCTGGAAGAGGAAATCACGTGTAGATGATGCAATGAACTGCTGAAGTGTAATATAGGAGTATGCATGTATTGTTCGCAGGAGTTATCTATCACTGAAAGTGTGTTATTAACAGGTGGTTATTAAAGTGTACCGGGTACTTGAGCACAGTGGGCCTTGATGCAGCCACAGCCTGGCAGAGGGCGCAAGAGAGAACCATCTGGAAGACAACTTGGAGAGGCGCGACGCTCCCCGGAGCATGTGGTGCTGAGTGAGTGAGTGAGGGTGTGAGGACGAAAACCTTCTTAGCTGTGATGAGTGTTACGACTCAAATCTTTCTACCTCAGAATAAACAGATTTAATCCTGCTGGAAAGTTTTCCTGTTTTAGACAGCATGCCCAAGTATAAAGGAGATATTGTAAATTATTTAACGAGAAATTGACGTGTACTAATTAACAGCAAACTGAGTTTCAGTAGCCATGTACAAACCCAGGTCAACAAGGCCAACAGAGTACTGGGGACTATCAAACACACCTTTAAGTACCTGGATGAGGACTCTTTCATGTTGCTATACAAGAGCCTTGTCCGCCCACACCTGGAGTACGCTACAGCTAAGTTTTTATTCGCCATCAACTAGACATATTCTAAGTTTTCTAAAACAAATATGCAGTTGTGTTCTGTTGGTGGCTGCAAAGTTTGTTTTTCTTTAATGCATAAAGTACATAAAACATTTTTTTTTATTTCTCGTATTTCATGCAAATGTATTCATGATTATACACCTTGTGTCTACAGTTGCCGGCACCAGATCGGCGCATGAGGAGACAATTTTTTTTTACCTATGGGAGAGAGGAATCGCCCTTGTACACATTGTTTCGGCATTTGACTTGTCACCTATGCCAGTTTTGCTTTAGTCATACAGCTGCTCGACAGTGACGTCCCCTACCGGCTCCCTAGGGGCGGTGTCCAGTGGGGTCCGGCTGGTGGCCCTTCTTTTGCCATTAGAAAACTTTGATTCCGTGCTACTGTAACTAAAGCTTCTCTACATATGCCCATCTTGTCATTGCGTTTTGGCGCTTGGATGGTAGGCCAAAGTCAGCATTTTTGTAGTTTCATCTTTAGAACAACCGTGGCGATGTCTGGCTTAAGTTCCGATCCCTCGAACTCTACATAGGAATAAAACATAGCCAGAATGAAAGAGTTAATACATTATATTTAAGGATGTTTCTCCGTCTGTCATTAGATGCCTAAACAAAGGTTCAAAGTACCTTTGTGTCTTTTGTTTATCTACTTCTTTCCACTTTATTTCTAGCAATAGAAATTATACATGTACTAATAACAGTTGTAACTTGTACATATCGGCAAAATCGGGAGAAAAAAATGGCATCGGCTACCTTCTGACCCTCTTTAAAGATTTCAGCACATAAAAGAAAAACATCATAAATCATTATCTACATCTGAATGAAATGTAAAATATCTTTGAAATAACATTCTCGTTAAAAAAGTATCACAGTGTGATAGCACTAAAACTAATGGAAGAAGGGAGAAAAGGTGCTATTGGTTAACTTATACACCCAAGAAAGTCATTTTTTAAGTCAGTTTTGCTTTTTCTGCATTAAAAAGTATAAACAAGGCATGTTACCAACAAAATAACATATAACAATCCTGAATATATTCTAACACACAGGTATTTCGGGACCTGCATGGTTGGGTGAAGGACTCAAATGTTTTTTTTTTTCATTTTCTGTTTAATTTATATGGAAAATCACAACAATTAAAGCCGCGCGTATTGACATTCATAGCAACTTACTATGGATACGTTAACTTTTAGCCGTCCACATACCTTTTGCTCTTGGCTGCATAGTATCGGCGTCTTTGGCCATTCTTACCAAAACAACATGCTAGCCTGCTGGTCTTGTAGTTGTTTTGCAAAGGGTAGAACCTCTATGATTCACGTTGTGTGGCAGATAACGAGTTTGGCCGCACGTTTCCCCACCATCTGTCTCCCAATCGTGACCTACTTCAATCCATGTTTCGCGGCAAACACGCTGTAAACATAAAAACAACAGTATACTGAGTCTCGTTTAATGCGTTTGTGGTTACAATTAACGTTGGTAATATTATAAAATGTTATTGTGTCTTACGTTATCTTGATCGATGCAGCAGTACTCAACAGACAGAGTGAATGTCACCCAAAGTGACCGTGATCTCTCTCACCCCGGAGGTGTCGACATCTGAGTCGTATCAATCAAGGCTTAGATGTCGATCCAAAGATCTCCTCCAGTTGTTATTCGACATGTTTTGTTAACGAGGGCTGGTCCCGCAAATCTCGGAAAGTAGGGGCTTCGGTTTCACTTGCCTCGGACCAGAGAGACCCAAGATAAAAAATGAGGTCTGAAATTAAAGGAACGTAAAGATTCGATAATGAAATCCCATCTTACGGTATCAAAGGCTTTTTTGTAATCGGCAATAAAAATAAGTCCTGGTTTCTTATCTTTCTCATAATATTCAATCAAATCTATTATTCTCCTAACATTTTACCGAATAAATCTACCTCGAATAAAACCTGTTTGATCTTTATTAACCCGTTTGGTCAATAATTTTTGAAATGACGGATCTTACCCTGAGGGCAAGACATTTAGAAAGTATTTTAGTATCACAACATAATAAAGTTGACGGTCTCCAATTATCTAAAAAGGTTTGGTTCTGGCTCCTCTCCTTTATGTCGTGATTGATTAGATTGTGCATACTGACACCTTTGCAACTCCACCTTTGGGGATCCCAAACAGTAGCTGTATATTCTAACATAGGTCTTAGATGTGTAGAACCTGTGTTGAGCATCTGTTCACTATTCAACGCTCTTGTCTTGTCAGCGATAAGTGCGTCATGGGCTAGTGAATTGTCAGGAAGAAATGTGTACGGCTAAAAGAAATAACCTACTGATGTACAAAACCTTCTATGATCAATCAATCAATAAAAATTGGTTTATTGTTTAAAAAACACGTTGCAGCCAAAGGCTGAATTATGCCTTTTGTACATTTCACATTTAAAAAGCGTTAACAGTATAATGGATGAATGAAGACCTTTATTGTACACGCATACCTGATGGATTGACTACAGATCACAACAACATAACACGGATGTTACATATATACATGCACAGTATATTGTGACCAGGTCTGATAGTGGGAGACCAAATGTTTTTAGTCTAAGGACAATTTCTTCTGAAGGGTTTCGCCATTATACACCCAAACCTTGCTCAGTGGTGCAGGGACGTCTTGTTCCGGACATCTCTGCCATTTGCTGTGAGGTACTGGTGTCCTTAAAGTGGATTGGTATTGATGCCTTTGTGGGCCAGCGGGATGGAACGGTGGGCCTTCTGATAGGGAATCGTGGAAGATCAAGTCCTCTACTTTTACGTGCCAGTGGGTCATCAGCTTCACTGATATTCTTGTCCTCTCTTTCGCTGCCTGAGAGGCTTCTGAAAGGCTTCGCTCCTGCCGTCTTCTGGAAGTTGCACCGGATAAAGGTGTTGGAGATTATTTGACCAGGGGTCCCATAGCTGGCATATGACTAGGCTGGCATATGATGCTTTGAGGCTTTATCATGACAATCCATTAACACCTTCCTGGATAATCATTGTCATTCACATAGATGAGAGTATATGTACATGTATCTGTATAGCCAGTGTAACCGCCTTTCGCAGGCACGCAGAATATTGGCTGATGTCCCCTGGGTGGGCTGCGACATCGACTACTCCAGTCCCGCTGTCATCCTTACTCCCATCCGTGTCAGATTCTGAAACTGACAGAACAGTGGGCTCTAGAGCCCCATACCTGGTCCCCGGGGTTAACACATGACGTCTAGCTCTGCGTGAAGGAGCATCATTGTCTCCCACCTCTCACAATCAATGTACTTTAAACACGTTTATCTGTAGACCATTGTTGAGGGCATCATGCAAAGCTTTTCGGAACGCGACAGTACCTACCACAGACACGGTACCCACTTTTTCCAGCTCATCAACCAGCTGTTGCTTTTTCATGTTTCTTGGATTGATGTGTGGTGTACCCACCTAAAAAGTCTGAGGATGATTCATTCGCCCTCCTTCGGTGACGTGGGCTGCCTTACTGTGCTCCCTTATCAACTCATCCTTGGCAAACAGAGTTTGCATACCTGACGCAAAGCTGGAAGGATGATGTCTAGCATCCTCCTCCCTGGCACATGCGATGACTTCAAGCGATTCTACACAGAAGGTACACAGACTTACCCGCTCGTCAGAATCCTCATCTGCAAGCCTGTCTACATCTCTCCTCACAATCTCTCTATCACAGTCACAAACCCGGGTGTCCCCATTTCGCCGAGGATTGAAGTGTGACCTGAAGTGAGAAGATTAAAAAAAACGCCCAGTCTAGATAGGGGTAATACGTAATCAATCCGCACCGGACGGGGACAAGTCTACCTAGATGGGGAAAGGGTATGGGAGGGAAACGACTAGAAATGATGATCTAGGAGATACAACGTCCAAAACCTAGTCAAAAATGCTCTGAAAATTTATCTTTTAAAAGGAAAGAAATACTTGTCACTTACATCAAAGGCGTTTTAGGTGAACCTGGTCAAAGTTACCCGCGCCTATGATGGTAGGTCCTCTCCCCGGATTGGCCAGTTCGGTGGGGAGGAACTTTGGCAGCTTCGGCGATTGAGGCTGAAAGGCCAAAATGTTCCTGAGGAGAGCGACTCTCTCCACCACCATGACGTTCACTCGACAGCCGTCCAACTCTTTCTCCTATTCGGCCAGCTTTGCCTTCAGCTGTGTGAGTTCGGCCTGGTGCTCCTTATCCGCCAACAGAGACTGCACTGCTGATTCGTCACCTCGGCTTGTGCTCTTCTTTAGTGCCTTCTCCTCTCTCTCTGCTTCTTGACGTTCGCCGTCGGCATCCTTCAGCTTTACTATATGTTTTAACAAGGAGGTTTTAGGGGGAAATGGTTCTACAGAGGACCTGTTTGTTCGGTTTAAACTTTTTTTTGTAATTCCTCTCAAAGGAAATTCTCGAGAGTGTTTAGTTTAAGGATTTGGGTTCAAGAGTGTTGTCGGATTCCACTTGGGGATCCGACTCATGTACAGTTTTGGGCAAGGTTTCATTTTGAGACGCTGTTACTCAGGGTTATATCTACAGAGTTATCTCCAGACTTGGCCACTTGCTGCGTAGCTTGCTCACCGGCAGATGTCCATCTACCACCGGGAGTGACTACATTGGCGAAGGACTTGGGACACGCCCGACGGACATGCCCCTGCACGCCGCAGATGGAACAAGTGACATCGTTAGTACAGTCCTGTGATCTATGTCCGAGCTGTAAACAATGGCCGCACTTATCTAAAGGACACTCTGCGAACAGGTGTCCCTTCTCGCCGCACTTGTTACATCACCTCTCTTGACCGAGGTACTTTACCCAGACAATATGGTTCCCTACCCTAAGGCCGTTTGGAATTGCTTTACTCAATCCCATCCTATACTGCCTGACACCCTTCTTGATGTTTTCGAAGGGTGGAGGATAGGTAGGATACTTAACGGATATGATTTTACCATACTGCGAAAGGTTTTTTAAGATATTCTATTTGATTCCAGTCAGTTTACCTTTGCTTACTCGATCAAAGTTAGCAGTTAGCAACTCGGAGGAAAAGGTACACTTAATCACTTACAAGAAATAGCCCCTCACTGCATCTACCCATCCTTTAGTGTATTTCAGAAAAGTTGTGTGGGTGTGGGTGACAGCTGAAACCTTACATTGCTGCAAAACAGCCACATAGAGTTTGGTATTTTTGTTATCGAATCTTTGGTATCGTTTTAGCAGTGCATGGGCGATGTATCCAGCTATGTATCGGAGTACCTGCCCTTCATTATTACACATGGTTATATCTACATTAGTAGCACTAAATGAGCAGGGTGTATCAGCACTATGCTTCTTTCTTAACAGCGCCTCAAAGACATCCCTAGTTACAAATCGATACAGCAAATCGCATTGAGTCATCCCAAAGGTAGCTATGAACGAATCCCATAAATTGTTGTGTCACTTGTACACAACTCGTAGTATTCAGCAAACATGGCCACATTGGCTGCATTACAGAGAACAGATTGTCAGCAGCAAGGATGACAGTCCACAGAAGAATACACAACGTTATGATAAAACTGTCACATGCTGAAGTTCCCACAATGCCCAGTACGTCTGATGCTGTTCTTGCTGCCGAGTTTCCTGGAGTTGTCATGCTCCCAAATGTCAACAGCCAAGGAGGATGCTCTGCAGCTTCTTCTACCTCCACGCGCCGAGATACTGTTATCAACAGCTTTCATGCAGTAAACTCGATAATTAAGCCCAAAATTATCGCAAATCCAAAACTTACTTGACGATTGGTGTCCCTTGGCTTTGTTTTTTGAGCCATCCAGCACTCTTGTACACTTTGCTGCAGATGTCGCAAGCGAGAGTGCCTCCACCGCTGGCTGCAGCGCTAGCAGCCGAGCATGAACTTTCTCCTTCGATGGGATCGTCGTCTTCGTGGTCTGCTTCTTCCGCAGACTCAATCTCTGTACAATCATCCTCAAAATCGCTAAAATCGCTTAAAATTTATAGCAATCCCACTCGAAGTCGTCATCGCCTGGTCGCGCCATGTTGGATGTAGATTGTAGACAATGGGAAGACGTGCGGCTTCGGGAACCATACAAATGAGGGCGATGGCAGCTTTGACGCCCGCCACCAACATAGTACAATAGGTAAGCATTTTGAGCTCCCTCCTTCTGTATTTCAAACCACCAAATCTTATCTTATCTTATTACTACTGGCACAAAACCCTCTCGGATTTAACGTCCAGGGGAGATCTTGGTGCACGGCTAAGTGCGGCCGGTGGTGGAAGTGTTCGTAACAAAGTGAAAAAGTTCTGTACAAAGTGCCAAAAATAAAGGAAAAAGAAAAAGTGATAGCCGTCTTAGCATGATGTATATTTTACTCAGGTATGGGGTGGCCCATTGTTATCGGGCCAACCCCATTTTGAAGCAACATGTGGCTATGTCTGTGGGTAGTTGGTTCCAGTCAGTTATGGTACGTGGTATGTAGCTGCTGCGACAGTAGAATGTTTGTAGCCGTAGTGGGTGACGTCTGGTCCTGCTGGTATTCCTAGTAGTGAGGTTATGTAAAGCAATGGCGACTAGGTTGTGAAAGGCTTTGTAGAACAGTATTAATCGTGAATGTTGCCTTCGGACTTGTAGTGTTGGCCAGCCCAGGTTGTGAACGAGTTGTGTGGCACTGGTAGTGTGTCTGTAGTCGTTGTGAACCCATCTAGCTGCGCGCCTCCGAACTGCTTCGAGTTTGATCTGTACTGAGTTTGTGAATGTTGGCGTTTGAGTGGGTCCCAGACTGGAGCTGCATACTCCAGCCTGTGTCTAACTAGGGATGGATAGGCCTTGCTTGTTACCTCTTTTGATGCCCCCCCCTCATGAATATAGCAAGTCTAGTAAAGAAGTTTTTTTGAAAAAGATAGTTCTGTTTTAGTACTAAGGGACACTATTCCGTTTGCCTTCAAATCTTGCTTGGAGTCTCTGGTGTCTGTAGTCACGCTCTTGTTGCTTTGGCTTGTAGGTAAGCATCTCGCTCCTGCTTGTTTGCGTGCTTGCAAGTGGTGGCGGGCGGGGTGGTCCAGTTTCACTGTTATCGGGTCGGTATTTTGCGCAGTACTTGCATTTGTGGTGCAATGTGATGCCGTTCGAACTGATGTGGTCGTCTTCCTCCGTACAGGTGCCATTGTTGAACTTGTAGCAGGGGGTGATCGCTGACAAGCCAGGGGATGTACCTTATTGTAGAGCGTGGCGGGTTTGCTGGAGTTGGCGCTGGGACGGGCGTGAGTCGTATCTGGTCTCCGGAGATACTTATCCTTCAGCCTGGCCAGATGCAGCAGGACCAGCCGGCGTGTCGTTCACTGGTGCCGCCAGCGTGTCGGTCTCTGGAGTCGCCGGCGGGGTGATTCGAGATCGAACAGGCCGAACTCAGCTCGGAGGAGCATAATGCGGTAGAAAGACCTAATCCCGGAAAAGCTGTATAGCATCACAAAAGTACTTGGAAAAACTACAAAAATACTGCACGGGTCATTTTAAACGTTTCGGGTCATTTCAAACGTTTCAGGTCATTTCAAACGTTTCAGATCATTTCAAACGTTTCAGGTTATTTCAAACGTTTGAGGTCATTTCAAACATTTCAGGTCATTTCAAACATCTCAAAGTCCTTGTGCCCGGATTGCCGTCTAGTCGTACATGCTCGGGGTGAATCTCTTCCTTGGGTTCCGCACCCTGACGCTCGTCTTCTGTTTCCTCTTGGTGCTGGAAAGGCAATGCACATGTCAAAAAACAAGATTCCTACATTTTCAAATTTTTACATCAGAAACCTTGTTAAACAAGAAACACCTATTTGTCACGGAAACTGAATTTGAAAAATACAATAGCTTGTTAATACATGTAGTAAGTATATGTAAATCCCACCTCTTGCTGTTTTCCTTGTCTTTCCCCCCCCCATGGTCCGCTTCTTCGACGCCGGTTCAGGAGATGAAAGGGGTGAGATGAAAGATAACTCAACGGGACGAAGTGTAGTTAGATGGGGAGAAGTAAGGGGAGAATTTGAAGGTGGTGAGGAAGCGAGAGAAGAGTTCGTGGATGAGTCAGAGAAAGACTCCTCCAGCACCGGCGTCGAGCGCGACCATGGGTTTAGGATACTCGTGCCGCCGGCGTGTCGGTCTCTGGTGCCGCCGGCGTGTCGGTCTCTGGTGTCGCCGGCGTGGAAACTCTCTGGGTCTTCCCCAACGTGGATGACGACCGCAGCCGTGGCCTCCCTCAGATGTGCCGTGGACAGGTTCTTTATCTTGCCGACCCAGGGCACGTCTGCTGGCCAGAAGGACGGGCGATGGGACGCTTTCCCGTATCCCATCTGCCCATCCGGCGTCAGTGCCCTGAGCCACCTTGGCAGCAACCTCCTGGCCTCCTCGTTTGTCACCGAGACAGGCACTGTGGGTTTCTGTAGCGATGTAGACACGACGATGTCCTCGTCCTCATCCAGAGTTGGGGAAGCTGAAAAGAGAACATTGTATTTAGAAAAATTAGATAAATAGAATGCAAATTAGAAACGTTTTAGGCTCACAATACATTTCCGAACAGGACGGGACGGGATGTATCTGTAATTCTTAGTTTAGTACTGTATGGGATGTATTTGTAATTCTTAGTTTAGTACTGTATAATAAGCAAAATATTATCGTACACAATCTGCATTCCTTTTAGTTATAAGCTAGAAAATTTGCTTGTTAGATAAATTAACAGGTGGTTACCTTGAATCCTCCTTCTGCGTCGCTTCAGGGCCTCCTCAATTGGCTCCAAGAGAGTCTGCAGCTCGCTGCGCGTGGAAGGGGCGCCGATAAAGATGAAGTTTCCTTCCGGATCCGAAGTTACAGTGAAGGAAACCAACCCATTCTTCTTGGCTTTCCTCAAGTTTGCCAACTGGCTGCTAATAGAGCTTCTGAACCATCGACGCAGGTTCTTGTCAGAAGACATGTTGGTTTAGTACTAGCGAGTATTACGCGAAAGATGTCTGTCGCAACTGTCGCAAGTACTTTAAATTTACAGGCTTTGTTTTATAGCAGTTCCAGTCTTGTCTGTCGTGTGTCAATCATACAGATTCAACGTGGTGATTGGTCGAGGAAGACAAAACAACACGCAAGAAGGACATACTAGTATAGTCTTGTCTGTCATGTGTCAATCACACTGATTCAACGTTGTGATTGGTCGAGAAAGATAAACATACTAGCAGCTACGCCCAATTATCAATTTTGTGACTTTTTTCCTCGGTGATAACAAGGATTTTAAACCTTGTTAAACCATGGTTAAACAAATGGTCACCAAAATGTTCCCCAGCTTTATTCACCCTCCCAGAGCCCACAAAAAAAAAAAACTGCATTACTATTAACACCTCCCAATTCATATATCTCGCAAAATGTCGGCCATTTCATACTCCACTGCACACGGAAAAGAAATCAAACCCAACAATAACTACAAATTATTATTATAGTTTTATTTTCAACACCAAAAGCAAACCTTGCAACAGGGATGAGAATCCCTGAATTGAAAGAGTTTGCGTACAGAAAATAAAAGTTACAATAGGCAAAACAAACACTATATACACACCCTCATATACACTATAATACATAAAGAATTTGTACCAAGCAAAAAACTATATACAGATGAGGTTTAGGAAAAATAAAACTAGTGATACGTCAGTTCTTCGTTGTATAGGGCTATGGCCCTGTGGAGAAAGGACTGCTGGAGCCGCTTTGTCCTGGCCCTGGGAGCACTCATGGCCTGGCTGTTCCTTAGGATCCTGCCGGTAGCAGTTGCTCTCTGGGGGGGGCACCAGGTCGTGTAGTGGGTGTTCGGGATTTAGCATCGACCTGAACAGGGGACACGGCCGCAGACTCTCTCCTTTCCTTTAGAGAGGGTAGAGCTGGTACGTCGCGTCTCCCTCCGCAAGAGATGATACGAAGTGCGCGACGTTGGACTCGTTCCATGTTGTTTGTCTAGAGCTACGTTG
>NW_017803840.1:238754-244450 GCF_001625305.1 Branchiostoma belcheri | reverse complement strand
AAAACGTGGCCATATTCCAGTACGGGGCGGATGAGTGATAAGTATACTTGTATGAGGTCGTCCACACTCATTCCTTGCTTGGTTAACAATCGCAGGAAATGAAGCCTGCTTGAAGCCTTTGCTACTAAAGACCTGACATGTTCCTCCCAGGACAGCTTGCTGTCAAAGGTGAAACCGAGGCCTTTAGCGACACTCGTGACTGGGACAAGGTCACCTCCAAGAGTGACCGGTGGCATTGTTGGTACACCACGGCTGGAACAGATCAGCAACAGCTGGCTCTTCTTACCATTAAGGAGCATGTCGTTCCTTACGGCCCAGGAATCCAGCTGCGCTGCTTCTTCAGTCATGGTGTTGTCTGAGCCGACTTGCTTCAAAGGGACTTGCTTCAAATGTATATCTAAAGTAGCATTAGCATTACTTATTATCATTTTTACTGTTTACTGTTTATCGTTGTTATCATGTCCTTGCAATAAGCCATCGGGCATGGATTTGCAATAAACTTTCAAACTTAAAACCTGGTACCACGTGCTGGTCCCAAGTCAAATGCTTTGACTTTTATTTTGCTCAACAAGTGCTCGTTGTAAGTCCTTGTACTGGGTTTTGACATTGTTGTAAGTTCTGAGACCTATGTCGGCAAGAGAACAACGTTTCACTTGATCATTTGTTTCAGCAAATGATTCATACTTAGCAGTTGTTATCGGCCTCATCCCACAGCGAAGCTGATCACTCACGGTCAAGTTTGGTCCTAAAGTTAGTATAGAGAAGAGGTTCAACGAATTTCGCGAAATTGTCGAGAAATGCCGGAGCAAATGTTGTGTTGAATTCTTCAATCTTGCTTATTCTTTATTTATGTTGTACCTCATCTCCAGCATCGGTTACACCTCATTTTCTAAGATTAACTGATTCCAAAGATTGACAATTTCCTTACATATCTCCCCAGGCTCACCGATCTTGTCACCAGCTCCTGTTTTACATTCTTCTTGAGGTGTCGTGCAAGTGAGGGTAGGTGATGTTGGGAAAGTTTGTTTTATGTCAGTCTTTAAGGCAGTCTCATCATGGGATCTCATCATCGGAACGAAACACGAGTGTCGAGGACGCGTCACGAAGTTCAACCGTCAAAGTCGAGAAGAACTCGTAGTAGGTTAGAAAATCACTGGTATTACATGCAGAAACATCGGACCAGGGAAGATAGGGTGGTCATCTGTGTCTCGTCTCTTGGCGGCCAAGTATTTGAATACGCCAAGAGTCAAGGGAACATTTGCGAGATTTAGTGTACATTGACAAGATCAACAATTAGTTTTTTTGCAAAGAACATTTGTTAACCTGCTCTCCATCTCTCGATATTTGAAGTGGTACATCTTGGGGGCAAAGTGCAGTATGGGGATATAGAAAGCCTCAAGATATGATGTCTGGTGTCCCGGAGACAGGCGCATGGTGTCATTGCACAGCTTTCTGTTGCAGATGATCTTCTCCAGTTCGGTGTTCCAGTGCTGAATAAGCGGTCGAAATTTCGTCAGCACTGAAATTCCAGTGCTGAAAAAAGTTAAGCACTGGATGTCCAGAGCTGAACGTTGTCTTAGCTCTCGGTTTCCAGTGTTGAACTCCTTTCAGCACTCGGTCTCCAGTTCATTAAAGGTCGCTCAGCACTGGGGGCCCAGTGCTGAAACCGCTGTCATCACTTGAACCGAGTGCTCCTATACAAAAGTAACGCCCTTTATTTTTGACCATGAAAGATGATTGTGATAGATATAGCCCGTTTGGGAGTGATTTGGGTGGCCCTGAAAAGGGGGGTACTTGTGGTATTCAGCTGGCCTCTTCGTCGTTGTTGTTTGTGTTAAAGAGGCGACGCTGAATCTCGAGGAGGAGGAGGTCGCCCAAAGTAGCCAGCGGGTCCCGTGGTGACTCATAGCCGTCTGTGTGGCCGGCTATCTCCCGAAGAACGTCGTTTTGTCGGACTTACCTTGTCGCCACCCCTCTTCTTGGACAGCTTTGTGATGAGTTCGTGGACAACAGGACGAAGTTCATGCCACGGGATGATGGATGCGTCGATCCGCTCATCCTGCGCGGCCCTGTTAACAGCCCTCTCCTCGACCGCGGTGGACTCTTGGCGTGGCGAACCTCGGCCGCGGTGACCTCTTGGCGAATACGTCTACTGTATTCAGCCTCTGTGTCCTCCGGTCGCCTCGTCCGACGTATGTTGAGGCGACCGTCGGGAAGCTTCCCCGCACGGCTGGTACGCTGGACTATGCTCCCTCCAGAGGCGTTCTGCCTTCTTGTAGGTAGCCTGTAGTGCCCCGTACCCACCTTCGGCCTTCAGGTTGTCTAGGAAGACCGCTCCCCAGTCTTCCTGTGACTCGTAGGCGAACACCAGCTTGGTGCCACGTACTCGGACGCTCTTGGTGACGTACCGGCGATACACCTCTTTTGTAACCGTGACTCGCTGCCTGACGTGGTCGGGAAGACGACTCAGTTGATCGTCATCGATGTCCTTGAAGAAGTTGCTCTTGGACCGCTGAACCAGGATTCGGACATAGTCATGCAGTGAGTCCTCATTCCTCCTAGGGGGAAAGAGACTGCTCACTCCAGACCTGCCGTTCTCGCTGATCATTGCAGTAGCCATGTCGCCTTTGAACTACTTACAATGCATATGCGGCAATATTTAAACTACTAATGCATCAACTAATTAATATTCAGCAAAGTCAACTGATGAGAAAACGCGTTCATTGTTGTCTTCCACGTCCGTACATCTTACTTTGTGTCTGGACAACACAAATCATGTGTCAATAGGCAAGATATCACTAAAATGTGCCAAATGCTATCCTAAGATGATATGGAAAATCCAAAATGCTACCTGCTAGCTTACTTCCAACACAAAGATAATGGAAAAACACAATTTCATATCATAAACGTTTGCTAAATACCAAAACGGTGAATAAATATACTTACGAGACTTGAGCCATGGCTTTTGTGTTTCTCGTCCTCCAGTGGTCCATGTGTGCACTGGGGGAACAGGCCAGCGAAACCGTTGTGCCGATTGTGGATGTGGTCCAGCACAGACGTTCACTTGTCTGCAATAAGCTTGTCCGTTCCCAGCAGGTGTGGAGAAGACAGCCCAGTACAGATGGGTGACGATGCTACGCACCCACGGTTTGAGGTCCTGGAAGCCTCTCGTCAGGCTTAGTTTTTTGCAGTTTCTTCTTGAGGCCTGAACAAAAGTGTAGATGATTTAATACAAAGTCAATGTTTTTAATGATGCCATAGATTTAATTTGAACCATAAGTATAACCATATTACATGAGAACAAAAATTATTAGTTGTATACTGAAACTGGTTTTGTAAAATGAAGAAGAAATGAACTTTCACACCCCAGTAAATTAAACAGCAAGTATGTATAAACAACTTAAACGTACCTTTGCCAACATGCCAGATGTAAAAGAGGTGCTTGATAGCAGGGTCACCAGAGTGCCCACCTCCATGAAGTCCTCCATCTTCTCCAGAGATCGCCGCAAGCCCTCCTGCTCCATATGGTAGCTACCACCTACCTCGTTACTCTAAAACATACATCGAAAGTGATATATATCAACATCTGTAACACCAAAAATGGCCTTTGAATATCTCAAGCATAATATTCAGCTGTAGCAACCTGACTTCAGGCAGAAGTGTGGCACTGGAACTGATCGCGTTCTTCAAGACTGCTCTTCTTCCACACGTTTTGCTCGTATTGTGCGTCGTAAGTTTCTCTTTTTGGCTGCCAAAAGCCCCTTCAATCCAAGGTTTCAGAAGTTCTTGTGTAGCCTTGTTTTCTCTAGTGTGTATTGCAATGCCCCCTCTGGGTAACGTTTATGCAAGGTCAATGTTGTGTACGATTCCCGGTTTGCATCTAGAAATCTCAGCAGGTATCTTTCCGCTGTTTTTGTAGTCTTTGGGATTTGTTATTCCGTCAATGATTACTATCTCTTCTTCCTCTTTCTTTTTGGTATTTGGCTGACTGGTCGTGGACTTTCTTTCGCTTTTCTCGTTATGTTGTGAATGTTCCAGAACGGTTTGTCTCTGTTTTTTATGTTTGTATCCTTTCTCCTCTTTCAGGCTCCTGATCTAATCAGGGATCAATTGTCTGCATCATACAGCATGCCAGATGGCATACCAGCATTAGAATAACACTGTTACAGACTAAGTTTTACAAAGTTATAAAATGTACCTGACAGTGTACAAGTTGGATGTCGATGGCAGCTGTCGAGTAACATTTGCCGACTTCCAGTCAAGTGGTACGTCTCAAGTGGCCAGAGACACAGTGCACGGGGAGGTCGGGTTGTTAGCGTGTTGCTTACGGAATGATATCATACCTTTGTCGGGTTTTCAGTACAGTTAATCCCGATATTACAGCCGACACAAATCCACAAAGTCGGCCTTGTCCATGGAATACGGCTGTCGTTTTCCCGGCCGTCTTCCGATACATTTTGGAACAATGTCGGATAAGTATCAGTGTGTTTCATCCACAGGTCAGGTGGGGTCAATATAGTGTAGTCGTCCTGATTATCAGATTAAGTAGCAATATTTGGTCACACCGTGCTCCCTTTCTTTCCAGCAAGTATCTTATATAAATGGAATAATATCCCTGAAGGCTCTGAGGCATTTCTATCTGCTTCTTTGAAGACAATTTGTAAGAAATTTTAATTCTGAACTCAATCCTACAACGGACCAACATGAAGGGCATTTGTTTCATCAATATCTATTTCTTCATATTGTGTCTCCGATTTTCTTACACTGTTCAATTTTGTCTTTGCGCACCAAAAGAATCATTAACTTTATCATAATGGATATATTCCTCTTTTTCAGATTCCTGACTGCCAAAGAAGTGCCACGTATCTTCATGGATCATGAAACAACATGTTGACAAATGAAAAATACTTTTGCGTGTAGTCCATTATGTTGACGTTTTTTGTTATTGAAGGGTAACTTAAACTGTGAATGATAAATTACACTGGATAACGTCAATAAGAGTACAATAAACACAGCACAAGAAATATCCCTCCAAAAAATTTATTCCACTAAGAAATACATGTAATCAATAAAACATACAATTTAATCATTTATTCCACTAAGAAATACATGTAATCAATAAAACATACAATTTAATCATATCTAATTAACAAAAGAGAACTTAAGTAATAAAGTAAGATAACGGTACAAGTATTCATAAATGATTAAAAATCTTAAACAAATAATACTAAAAATAATACAAAAAATTAATAATAATTATAATAACTAATAACTAATTATACAAAACAAACTGAACATTACGTAAAAAAATGCGCCCACGAACACGACCCTCTGCCCTTGAGACCCGCCCTCCCCGTCCTCGTCTTCCCCGCCCTCCCCGTCCACGTCGTCCTCGTCCTGAATGAATGAATGAACGAACAAACAATGGGTGCATGAATGAATCAACGAATGAATGCTCCAATATCTCCAATATCATATCTCCGAATATAACACTTCACGCCAACAATACGGTCCTGCACCATACGCGTACAAATGTGACATGAACATTAAAACTTACCAGCTCCTCCACTCCCGCCACCGCTGCTTCCCGTGTTCAGGACTCGTGCACCTCCTACTGAAGAAAACCAAACGAAACAAACAATTAATCAACGAATGAATGCTACATTATCACCAATATTATATCTCCCAATATAACA
>NW_017803840.1:237411-238734 GCF_001625305.1 Branchiostoma belcheri | reverse complement strand
GTCCTGAATGAATGAAGGAACGAACAAACAATGGGTGCATGAATGAATCAAGGATTGAATGCTCCATTATCTCCAATATCATATCTCCGAATATAACACTTCACGCCAACAATACGGTCCTGCACCATACGCGTACAAATGTGACATGAACATTAAAACTTACCAGCTCCTCCACTCCCGCTCCCTACACTGAAACCTGCAGCTGGCCCACGTGAAAAAAAAAGACAAAAAAATATTATGGAACGAAAGAAACTTTCGCCAATTGATACTCTTTCAAGGCAGATTTTTACGATTTATTCAGCCCGCAAAAGAATTCTAGTTGAGACTACATGCCAACCGAAGGGTTCTTGAGGAAGAATACTTTCAACATACCGACAGTTGGCCAGTAATTCGCCAGGAGTGGCGGGAACGTGTCCATACTGTAAGAAATTGGAGTGGTTATTTTTAAGAGGCTTCATACACGCTATTAATAAATGGATGGTTTTTACTGTTCGAAGTGACTTTCCCAAGGGCACAATGTCGGGGCGCATGTCCAGACATGTCCCGGGTACAACTCGGGATCGAAGACGCCACCCCACGCCACAAATGTTAATACAGAACATTATTCACAGAAGACAAGTACACGCCCGCAACATATCTTAAAACGACGCACGTTTTAAACCGGGCCCTACTACATACGTGGGCACAACGAAAAATTGAACTCTGCTCAGAAAAATTCAAATGAAGAATACATCATACTGCATATGTTCTGTGGAACGAATTCTTCGTCATAAACATCAACATTTGGAAATCATTAACGACTTAACAAATTTGCCGGCTTTGAACTAAGTGGTACTTGTACACACCAAAACATTTCACGGTAATTTTTGCCTACAAACACTGCTACAGTTTAAAATCATGAAAAATAATCAGAGAAACAGAAGCAATGCGTACGGGTCGCTTGATGATTCCAACCTCTCGTCCATGTGTTCTTCTGTTTTTGAGTGTCGGCCAGCCTAGGTTGTTTTGTAGTTGAGTGACACTAGTGGTGTATAAATAGTCGTTGCACACGTATCTAGCTGCTCTCTTCTGTATGCTCTCCAGTTTTTCTTCTAGCATGTTGGACTGTGCGTGATGGCGTCTCTGGGGATCCCAGATTGTGGCTGCGTACTCTAACTTCGGTCTAACTAGTGATGTGTATGCTGTATATTTTGATCCAGTGGAGAGTGCCCAGATTGTGGCTGCGTACTCTAACTTCGGTCTAACTAGTGATGTGTATGCTTTATATTTTGATCCAGTGGAGAGTGCCTCCCCTTATTCCATAATAATGTAGTTTATTGATTA
>NW_017803840.1:220405-237391 GCF_001625305.1 Branchiostoma belcheri | reverse complement strand
AGGAGTGGCGGGAACGTGTCCATACTGTAAGAAATTGGAGTGTTTACCTTTAAGAGGCTTCATACACGCTATTAATAAATGGATGGTTTTTACTGTTCGAAGTGACTTTCCCAAGGGCACAATGTCGGGGCGCATGTCCAGACATGTCCCGGGTTACTCTCCAAGCAGAGGTTTGGGCCCAGTGTGGGTATTTTTAGCGTGTTTTTAGGCTTTTTTATCGGGGTTTCTCTTTTGCACTGAATTTTTTCCCCACCAAACCCATGTACTTTTGGGTTTGGTGGGAATAAAATTCAGTGCAAAAGAGAAACTCCAATAAAAAAAGCCTACAAACACGCTAATTAACCCCTACTGGGCCCAAACCTCTGCTTGGAGAGTAACCCGGGACATGTCCAGACATGTCCCGGGTACAACTCGGGATCGAAGACGCCACCCCACGCCACAAATGTTAATACAGAACATTATTCACAGAAGACAAGTACACGCCCGCAACATATCTTAAAACGACGCACGTTTTAAACCGGGCCCTACTACATACGTGGGCACAACGAAAAATTGAACTCTGCTCAGAAAAATTCAAATGAAGAATACATCATACTGCATATGTTCTGTGCAACGAATTCTTCGTCATAACGATCAACATTTGCAAATCATTAACACGACTTCACAAATTTTCCGGCTTTCAACTAAGTGGTACTTGTACACACCAAAACGTTTCACGGCAATTTTTGCCTACAAGCTCTGCTACAGTTTAAAATCATGAAAGATAATCAGACAAACACAAGCAATACGTACTGGTCGGTTGATTCCATGCTCTCGTCGTCCATCGATCTGGGCATGTCAAGCTCAAGTGGAAGAAACCGCAGTGGCCTGTGTTATTTATAGGCATCTCCCACGTCCAGGTGTACAACCAGGTGCATATCCCAGGTGTAATTGCGTAAGCACTACTCTAGAGAAGTACCAGCCACATTCCTCCTAACATGCAATTTTCACAAGTACATGATCATGGGTTGTAATACCTCCGCCGTCGGAACGACAATATCACTAGAAAAGAGTCATTACAGTCAAGAACGTTGTGTCACATTTTTTAAGCTCCTTGTTACAGTATATCACTTCATCAGACTTAACCACATCAGGTTAATTACTTACGTTATTTATCACCAATTAGATAATGAAATCAATGGATATAGATATTGAAATGTCACCTGCGTGGACGACCAAACTGCGGGACACTGTAGAAAAAATACAACATTTGAAATACCGACCGTGGATGTCCTGTTCTTTCCCTGCAAATAGAAGTTTTCCAACGTGACGAAAGCCAATTCATCTTCAGTTCCTCTCATCAGCTGTCAGTAGCCTCCACTTCAGCCTGTTGAACACATACATGGTACAAGGTGGAAATACACGAAGCCTGTTTTTCTTGACATCATATACATATGCAAATTATTGACAGACATAAGCACACAATTGTTAGGCAAATCTGCCAACCATCAAGCGCTTTTGCGTACCAGTCGTTGGTCATGACGTCATGGCGATCGCTCTGAACAATCTGTGCAATTCGGCACTTTCACCATCCGGAAGGACTTTGTGCCTTCCTAACCCACAAGACATCCCTAAAAATGTCACATTCCCCATCAGTGCCATTTGTGAACACAAACATGGAGGGAATAAAAATTGAAGTCACAAATGTTGGTAACATGATATCATTTCAACCTCCAATGGGTAGTTCCACCATCTGTTACCATTTAGTGCTTTACAACCCCGACCCACCCCCGAAAATGTCACATGCTATATATGAGTGCCCTCGTTTTAGCGATAGATGGACAATATCCAAATATAGTGTCCTTCCACAGCTACCAATGGCAAACAGGACTTCATGTTCAAAAGGTCTTCTACCGTAGTCCCACTGCTCGGCCGTGTGGTATCTACAAACCAAAAACCTGTCGTCTCCCTGTCCATGTCCGGCATGCTATACCAGAGAACCTTCACCAGCTGTTCCGGCCTGTGCCTGGGACTGTTATGTAGCCAGAACTCCTGAATCCTTCCGATCCAATAGTACCACTGTTGTCCGTCTTCCTCAATACCATTGGTTGCCCTAGCCGGAGGGTTGTCATCTCGAAACCGGGCAACCAAATAACTGCTCATTGACAATCTCTTGACGGGACGTGAGCGCAGTGGTGCTTCTTCTTCCCACCACTGACTTCTGAACTGGATGAGGTATTGTCTGTCCACTTCAGGAACTTGAGCTTGGTGATAAACAGTGACAGATTCACGTGGCTGACACTCTAAGTTGTCGACGCTAATGGGGAAGGGGCAGAAACATACGGTAATGTATAGATGGTAACAACATAAAGGTACATTTACACATAGGTGTTTATTGACTCCATCAACAAGTAAGAACTGTGGTTTGCATTGCGTATCATTGACGCCCATTCAGTGTTGCTGACAATGCTACTTGCAACAACCATAACCTTCCATGAAATTGGTTCTGATTTTTTGCAATATTTCTACACACAAAAATTGCAAGTAATCGATGTAAATGTTAATGTCAACATTTCAGTTACCTGTAATAGCTGTCTGTCAGCCTCGTTTAGCACCATCTCCCTTGGAGTACCGAAGAACATCCCGAAAGAGCCAGCAGAGTTGGCCCCAAGACGTTGTGCAAAGCTACTGAACGACAAATGGCAGCCAGCACCATGAACTACGATGTCTTCGTAGTCGTTCTCGTCTTCATTTCGGCGTCGACGGGTGTTATAGCCTCGTTCAAAATCATCCACTTTGTCATACTGTTGAAAGATGTCAACAAGGTCCACTGGCACCTCGCCATTGTGGCGAAGACGCTGGGCAGCAAGCACGTACTGAAACATTGGAGTTAGGGTTACATAAGCAAGTAATAAGAGTAATTTAGTACCTCCAGGATCCTGAATGTTTCACCCACACTATAAGATCATTCTGACAGTATCGAAAAATCTTGTAGGTTCGGTCTGTGTGAATATTTTTGATTTTACACATGGTACTTGTTACATATTGCAGCTATGTCCTTCATTTATGTACAATAATGGATGAAAGGTTGCTTTGATGGATGGTTGCTTTCATGGATGGATGGATGGATGGATGGGTGGGTGGGTGGATAGATATCGATGGTCCTTGACAACTTTGTTGTGTTAAGTGCGATTTCACTCACCTTGAACCTGTTCATGATGGACGTCTCTGGATGCTTGGGAGACTTGATCAGCTGTTTGAACAGGTGGTGTCGTCTCTCCGCTGGGAACATCCAAAATGACTGAGCGGTTCCAAACCTCTGAACGCCCTCCACCAAATGATAGTGAAGGTGGAAAAGCATTGTCTGGATGGTACATGGCAATGTCCTTGCTAGCAGTACCATCGCTCTGCATAGCTGCTCCTGTATTGATGGTGCAAACACAAATGGTTATCTGTGGCCCCGCGCCATAAATTTCGGTCTTACTACGTTTTGTGCTTCATCACCTGTATATCGGTAGAAGTGTAACATTGCTGTACATGAAATGTACAGCAAGGCTACAGTTGTACCGATATTGAATCTTGTGCTGTCTGTACACCAGTTTTGCGCACCTTACCGACTTATTACACGGCAAATACATATCGTTTGCAAATACATGATAATTATGGGAAGTCACCTGAGAAAATACGTATTACTTTACCATAAAGTCATGTCCCGATAGAACCTAAACTTCCCTCTAACTAATCGTACAATACACATGGCCTATGACTGTAGGCAACGTCCTTGACAAGACTTGGTGAAAGTTCCAAACCTGGCAATCATCCAGCATGTCTCGTGAGGATGACTGTAGTACATCGTACACTGCGTCGCAGTAAGCAAAGATTGCCGTTCGCTGCAGGTTTCCCAGGAACCCTCGGAGGCAGAACTTTACTGGGCCATTAGTCATCGCCTTATTGGACAGAATATATGGAGTGTCAGTTACGGCTAAAATACCACCTGTTACTTTAGAAACTTTGGTGGCATAAACGGGGAAAGAATCATTTGGAAAAATGATTGACAAGGATTAGTACTTTATCTAAAGGTATTTTTCTGTTGCGTCAATGATTTTCCCAAGTTACGGATATTCACCCAATTTGCATGGTCTGCATATGACTCAATATAAACACTCACGTGAATGACTTCTTCTGATTTCTGGTTTGCACCACCATCTACAAACATCGACATATCTGGTCTGAAGGAATGGCCCGTGATCCCTTTGATACATGCCAAGCACTCGTCTGCCAGGCGAAGTTGCGCTGGAGTCAGGGTCCAGGGAGCTTGCGGCAAGTCTTGGCCCTCGGCAGCGGGCATGATGTTTGCATGAAACCTGCCCATTTGCCTCTCAAACTGCCGGATGTTGTACCCGTCAACGCTGCTGTCGGCTCTCATAATGGCAAGGAGCTGAATGTTACAGGCAAAATGGAATAAATGTCCAGGAAGCACATTTTCATTACCTTTAGTCATACAAATGAAATGTCCAATACACATCTTAAGTACTTTTATGGCAGTTCCCTTTTCTCAGCAATGTACACCTTGGTGTTATCATGCATGATGCATTGACATGGAAAGCACGCATAGGTATTCTTCATCAACTTGTGACTACAATATTGATACATCGATACAGGTCTGGTGCCACGGGACGGACACTTAGAAACTCTAGCACTATCAGTGTACCAAGGGCCCGGACTGAGAGACTAAGAAATTCTTTCCTCCATTGCGCAATCCGTCTTTACAACAAGACAATTAGCACTGAGTAATTGGACATCTGGTAATCGCGCCATGCACAGCATATGTTTAACTGTGATATGTTATTTGTGATGTTTTTAATATTGAGATTTTACCTATGTGATGATTCGTTTTAAAATGTAAATGTTGTTAATGTGACTGGTGTAACAAGGACGTAATTCGGGTGTGTTGCCCGCGAGTTCCTTAATGAATAAAGATTGATTGAAAGAAAAAAAAAATCGATAGTAATAAAACTGCTATGTACTAGGAACAAAGTTAGACTCTTTTTACTTAGCCTAACAACATTGACAAGTACAGGGGCTTTCAACACGAACCTTCTTGCAAAACCCAGCGATGACATGCATAGGGTCCACCGGTACATCAGCCACGATGTCAACGTAGGGCAGTCGGCATATTTCAGACACACCACGGACACCGGTTTCCTTTTGCAGACGATCCGCTTGTGCTTCAATGTACGGAGATGAAAAATACATGTACTGAGTGGCTCCAAAGGTGCATTCATATAGAATACAACACGGGGTATTCCGTATCGCCCGAGGTATCGGCCCGACCGCGGGTCGGATCGCCCGACGGCCGCAGGCCGGAGGGCGATCCGACTCGCGGGAGGGCCGGGACCTAGGGCGATGCGGAATACACCGTGTTGTATTTTATTTATGTCATACCCACCCAAGAAAACACGCCTTTCAATGCAAGATGAGCCAAAAGTTGGTGCCACTAAACCCTAAAATGCAACAACATCAGTTCCAACGTCCGGATTCTGTATTAGAATTTTCGAAAGGGGCACAAGCGGGTAGGGCGAAACGCGTTCGAATCGTTTTATGGAAGCCATGGAAGCGTTCGATAACGGGTTCAGGACAGGGCCGTACCGTAAAGTACGACCCGGTCCTGAACCCGTTATCGAACATTATCGCGACCCCGGGTATGATATAAACGAAGTTATGTTTTGGATACAACATAAAGTACATGGGTAGACGGATTACCATGTCAATTATAACATTACATACATGTTACAACTGACATAGACATGAAATAACACCATCATGGTTGAAAGGTAAGAAAGTAACAAGGATCAACATGAAAAACAAACCATACCGATTTCAAAGGTTCATTGCCTTAGGTCACTAGTTAAGACAAAGTGGTCTCTTTAAGAGTGCGAACAAACCTCTTCTCCCTTGGAGACGCAGAGCTTCGACTTGTTGGCCAGTGGCGACCATTTTATCGTGTGTCCTGGGTGCTGGTGGATTGCTGTTGTCGGGTCCACTGTGCCCTTCCACTTGGCCGTTGTCATTGATTCGCAAATATCGCCCATTTCGGTTTCGGCGGAGGTCTGAGTCCTGGGCCAGGTAGCAGCGTTGAAGTGGGAAGATCGTCCTATTGACACCTGCTGGTTTGATACCCTTCGCATGATCTTTATCACAACCAGCCAAACCACTTGCTCCGACAACCTTGAGCAGTATACGATGTCCCTCATAGTCGACCTTCCAGCTGAGTACCCTTGCCTTCATCGTGAAGCTGTCATCAGTAGAGGCATCTCTTGTTTCAGGGATACTACGGCAAGTTTCATGAGGTCATCTACTAGAGGCGTCAAGCAGACGTCTAGATTGTCCGGTTTCGTTGGTCCAGGAGCAATACCATACAGAAACGTACATGGCAGTTCATTTCCCACGGATCTTGGTAAATTCTCGATAGTCACTGTAATCGGCCAAATTCCATACTTTAGGGTTCGTCCGGAAAGGAGACAGGCCGTCTGTTGACACACTCAACGATAAGCCTCTCGATTCCCCTTGGAAGAAACCGTCGTTAGCGTATAGCCCCTTCCACATCTCAGTATCCTGGATTTCGAATTTGAGATCGTCCTGTTCAACATCAGCTCTTGTATGATGTGTTGTTGCGAGGGTGCCAAACTTGCGAGTCGAGAACAACCAGGTCAGGTACTCAATTAATGAATAGTAGTGAAAGACCTTCCTTGGCCGTTTGGTTCCATCCTTGTACCGTGGATTGGCGCACAGGGCACTGCTGTTGTTTCAAGTTGTTACCAGTGTAAATTTTTACCAGTGTAAATACAGCAGCCGTTTGGACAGATATGAGCCTTGTGCTTTGTGATGATACTTTTGTTCATGACTCTTTTCAATTTCTTTGTACTTGTTGGCAGGTTGTTGGGGGCAGGCAAGAGATATTTGAAGATTTTCAACAAATCTCCCATGTCCCTCTCTGATACATTCGTCCTTGCGAGCCAAGCCGCCAAGAGTCCCACAGCTACTTCAAGATCATTCGGAGAGTTTGGGAATAATGGTTCGCCAGGATCTGGGTCATCTGGACCTGGGTCACCGGGATCTGGGTCATCCTCGCTGTCAGTTTCAGTTTCCGTCATGGCCGGATCATTCTCACTTTCAGTAGTGGGATCTTCGTACGAGGGACTTTCAGGTCCGCTGGCACTTCCGGCGGCGTGTGGCGCACCTTCGTCATCGCCACCATTACCGTCCTCATTATCATGTCCATATGTCCCTCCAGATGTGATTTCCATGGAATATTGGCTGCCACTTGAGTCAGACTCTTCTTCAGAGGACTGAAACAACACGATACACCAAATATGAAGCCAACATGATGTCCTCTGAACTATTACTGAGTATTCCACAACATTGTACAATATTGCATTAGCCTCAATAAACCCACGATGAGTAAACATCCAGACCGTCGTAGTCTACTTACAGTGGAAAAAATACCCACAAATCGGATAAAAAATGACCCCACTGCACCCATATCCCTTGGTGTAAAAACTTAAGTGTTTCATGACATTTACCTCCAACCGTGGCCGCTTAGGTGAGTGTGTAGACTCTCCGTCATCACTGTCGGACGGTGGAATGTACCACCCACGCTGCTCGATATGCCGCCGAACAGTGCGGGGATCATACCAACCACGGCCTTTGCAGCCATTGCAAGAACACCGTTCTCGAACTGCATAGGGTGGAACAATATAGTCTTTCATTACTCCGTGAAGGAGGTCAGGACCTCCGGACGGAGTGTTGTGAAGAGCTGTTTTTTCATGTTCGCAGTCAAAACACTGGGTTCTCTTTGTGTAATCGGCATACAATTTTATACGCCGTCCGCGGGCATGCCCGTGTTGATGCACGAATGTGTATTTTTGCCGTTGCTGTTTTCGCGGTCAATGTAATATTGCACATGCACCCCTACAATTATGAGGCAAATTGGAATGGTCCGGAAAAACCCGTTTTTTGGAATAGCGGTGGGGGGGGGACTTCATGCAGACGTGCGGAGGGTCGAGAAGTGGTACCATAGATGTTCGCAGCCAAAACTCATTGTTCTGTACGTAGCATTTCTGTGTAATTTGGCATGTGGTGTGCCATTATGCCCGTAGTGATGCACGTGTTTTTATTTTTACCCTAGCAGTTTTGATATTGGAGTAAATGCTTATTTTTGAAACATCCCTATAATGTCGTTGAAACGTTTTTTCCGGCGGTAGTAACACTCACGGTGCTGGTCGCAACTGTTGCTGGAATTTGGCATGGCCAGTCGCGCTTAATAAGTAACAGGCACGGTAAGACGGTGGGGCTGTCTGTTACTAGTGACACGACCGTGATAGATCATGCTAGTCCGTTTTTTATGTGAATGCAATGATTGTGTGTGTGTAATTAAAATGAACTTCGAACTTGAAGCACAGTATCTTTACACGCCCTAGGAGCAGTAATGGATTTGGGTCTTTTTATGTTTTATGGTTGTGACGCGCCCTCATTGTATTAACCGTTGCCTAATGTCTGCACAGTAGGTCTGGCGTTGACGCTTGGGATTATTTTTGTTGCAAAATATAAAATTTCACGGAGGATTGTCGCCTCTGGCTTCTTGTTTTTTTAATTTTTTTTAACAAGGTAATGAAATTGCATATACCTTTCATACAATGACTTCTTTCAATTGCATGTAACGTACTTGAATGTTGAACTTCACTTTCAATTATAAACATAGATACATACAGACAGAGATAGGGTGATAGCTTGGTACATAGAAATAGATAGATATAGAGATAGATGATGAGATACAGAGAGATAGACAGACAGACAGACATAGATAAAGATCTGGATATAGATAGCTAGAGACATAGATGGTTGAAATATAGACATTACATGGTTCAAATGGCAGGAAGCAATGATATATCAAGAATTGTTCATGACGGCATTCGCTGTCACCAAGTACATCACGGGCATTGTCACTAGATAGCTTTAAACAAAGTGTACAGTTAGAAGTTCAAGGGTTAGGTGTAACAAGTCGATCGGTGTAATGTAGCCAGCTGCCGCCGCGCCGCGTGCCTGTGAAGCTGGTGTGTTACGCCGGAGGGCGGTTATACCGGCTATACAGATACAGATTTACTGCCCTCTTTTAAACGTATATCAACAATTTGATCGTAACGTTACAAGATTGAAGCACCCAAATTAGCAAACCAAAAAAACATCTTCTTATCAACGTTCCTGTGTGCACCCGAGTTAACCTTATTATGTGCAACCGTGCCTTTCGTCAGTCGGTGTCATCCATCATGGCGAGCGGTACCACTACCACGATTCCCGAACTCAAAAAGACAAGGCCTATGTCAGCCGAGAGGCGGAACTTTTGCGTAAATATCTCCCATTCCAAATAGCTACGAACCTGAATAGTAAATGATATGTCTCCCGGTGTGTTTTCGCTTACTGCATGTGTATATTTTGGACCAAATACTCTCGACCACGGAGGTCGCTGTTATTTCTTACTGTGGCTGAAGTTGTCGTTTTCCATGTCGTCTCAGAACCTGTCGATGTGGCCAAATTTGCATCAATTGGGTCCAAAATACAACAAAGACATATTGTACATTATTTTAGTCAACTTAAAGATGATTTGCAGAGAGGATTGTATAGACATTCGTTGGATGTACTTTCAGCCATCGACCACGGATGTGATTCCTAATTCCTACCAATAAATGTATCTTACATGTCCATGTTTTCACAGCGGGAACTCAGATCGGCATTGAAGAAACACAACGTGGGTCGTCGGCGGACCGAGGGTTCCGCAGAGCGATCGATGATGTAAGTAACTGAACGCCAAGCTCAGTGAACTAGGTCTTATAACTTTATGCTAATTCATCGGAAAGTAATTAATGCAGGGCGTGTACAAAATGGTGACATGTTAATTGCATTCAATGAAACACACGAATGAGTCTGACGATATTGTGTTCATAGGTCTGTAAGTACTACCCGAATATCACCTGGGGGGCGGTGGAGGGGGAGTTGCGCCGCACGCTGCGGACCAACGCTATGAACAGTAGAGGTGACGTGACGTTTATCTCTTTATTGAAATGCATCACTTAAGAGTGAATGGAAGCAAAGTAGAAAGTTTTGGATTCAAGAACAAATACTATTATGGAAGTGAGGTATACGTGGACATTTACCATCTATGCGTGTTAAAGTTAAGTGAAGGTGAACATCAATAAACATTATTCATTTTAATCATGACGTCATGAAAAGACTACATCATTTTATTAACCTAATATAGCTTTGGTACACAATATAAGTACTATAAACAATGCATAGGGACTCTCTACTCTGGGTTAGAAAGCCTAGACAATTATACCTTGTCTTTTTTGCTAATATGCAGAGGGAAGGAAGGCAGAGAAATGGATTTCAGGGTGTGGTGTTACCTCTCAGAATATTGCAGGACGATGGAACAATACGGTCTGTGTACACCGAAGTTTAAGTGCAGGTGCAGCCACAACAACCGTTTTACAACTCATAGCAACAGCAGACCTTGACAACAATGACATTACATGTCAGCATTCAGCTGCTGAACCTATCTGTGCCTGATGTGTCACGTCAGCAGCGGATAAAGGAACAAGAGGAGTCATGGGCTGATCATCAAGATGAGCTCATACAGACAGGGAGGAAGCTGGTCACACCACCCCCAAACTACTGCTATTTCTGCGGAAACAAAGTCACATCACATTCTGTACTGACAGAAATGCAGCCCACTTGGTATCTTCTGCCTCACATGTATTGAAATGATCCACAAGAGTCCATTACTATACTTCCCATTGGAGTTGGAAGTATGTTACATTTGTATTCTCTATCTAATGGTAAGCCCTACCAAAATGATACACATTTTATCTCATTTTAACGCTTCTATATTTACTTTCTTATTTTATGTCCTATACTAAAAGATGCAGAAAACGTTTCCACACATAACCAGGGACATCATTCGGGCTAAGCTCAGACTGACCCTGAAAGTCAGAAGACAGGGGATGGGGAGAAGAGAAAGGAAATGAGTTCCGCTGATATTGAAATATCGCACTTATACATCGCAAGTTAACACGTAAGGGGGGGGGGGCGGTGGAGGGGGAGCTATGAACAGAAGCACCCACCGTTATGAACAGAATAGGTGGCGTTTATCTCTTACTGAAGGAACATTGAAATGCGTCACTTAAGAGTGAATGAAAGCAAAGTAGAAAGTTTTATATTCAAGAACATCAATAAACATTATTTATTGAAAATATGACCTCATGTGCATAAGGATAAGGCTGTCATTGGGTCCAGAATATGATCCACTAATATAATCCTTGATAGAAATCGACTGAAGACATCTTGTTGTGTCTGTAGAACCGCCCAGGAAGACCGGAGTCAAGGCGGGTGACAATCAGGAGACAAAGCGGAGAGATACTGGCGACCGACAATGTCATCAGGCGGCAGGACTCAACAGGTGCAATGTACCATGTTATCACTTTGTTAAATTGGTAAATACATAGGGTCGGTTACCAAATGTGTCACAAGATGTAAACGTACGACGCCGACTTATTTGGAACATTTTTGTTTCATATGCATATAGACCGCCAAATTCCGGTCCTCTCTACATGGATTCACTCTCTCAAGCAATAATGAACATTACATCAAAACCAGTCCGACCCAATGTATCCCTTTTCGGAGACTTTAACATACCAGGTATAAATTGGGATCTTAACCCAGCCACAGTTAGCCCTTCTCCACAATATGGGATGACACCTAATCAGAACTTTGTAGATGTTACTCAGGAAGCAAACCTAACCCAGATGGTAAATAAGCCCACACGAGGAGGAAACGTACTAGACATTGCACTGGTTTCAAATCCAGACTTAGTGGAGCAAGTTAGTATTATACCCGGCATACGTGATCATTATGCCGTGACTGTTAGGATGAAAACACACATAAAGACCACCAAAAAGAAACCTCGTGTAGTTAATATTTACAAAAAAGCCGACAAAAAGGCACTTTCGTCAGGACTTGAGAAACTAGCTCAACTCGTCCAGGAGAGAATCCTCTCTACATTCAGTGTAGATGAGAACTGTGTATACTTTACTACTGGACTTAAACAGCTAATGGCCAAGCATACTAAAAGTATCCCTCAAAAGTGCCTCTCATGTAAATACATTAGTCCCTGGATAACTGCTGCATTAAAACTGCTGCATTAAAAAGAACCATTAAGAAGAAAAAGAAGCTGTACAAAAGAGCAAAAGAGTCGATGAGTGAATTAGATTGGGATTTGAACAAAATAGGCTGGCCCACCCTGAAAGAGAGGAGAAAGATTGCACGACTGACACTGTTTTTCGAGGCAATCAACGACCAAGTATCCATCAACATACACAACTACACTAGCAGAAACACAAACCCTACAAGGGGTCATCCCCTACGCTGCGCCACATTCACATGTAAGACAGAAACTCACAGAGAAAGTTTCATGCCAAGGACAGTTATGGAATGGAATACTTTACCACCACACATTGTCACAGCGACAACAGTAGATAGCTTTAAGCTTAGGCTGGCCCTGTACATGGGCCATCCCTGCCCCCAGAAGTAATCAGGACTTCATGTGCGGCCATGTAAATACAGTTTAAGCACAATTTCGGTTTTTGCACTTTTTTTGTTTTCATGTCTTTCTTTTCAGCACCATCACCCCACCGGCCGCACTTACCCGTGCATCCAGCACCCTGGTCGTGACGCCCCAGTGAGGGGTTTTGACCAGTATTACATAGAAGTAGAAGTGTCACCAGTACACTTGGTACCGGTACAACAGTCAGCTACTGTGTGCGACCAAACAACACACGTTAACGTTCAACTTGCTGTAACCAACTATCAAGAATGTTAACGCCATCCCTTCCTGGTCTTTGGACTCTGACCAACAAATTGTTAAAAGAAAACTAGAAAGAGTACAGTATTATAGTAAAAGAGCTATTCCTAGTGTAGCTTTAGCCATTGAATGAATGAACTTCACCGAGTCAAATCCCAAAAGTTATTTTAATACGGTTGGGACTCCTTTGAAGAGACCATCCAACAAGTTTAGGAGGAACATACCGGAGTTACCAGACGGGATAATACAAATGGAAGAAACATCCTGGTGGACAGAATCCTCCTTAATCATTGACCGAAACAGCGCTAGCGCACACCAGCATCTCGACTGGAATATAGATATAAGAAGGTCTAGATTAAAAGGAAAACAATAGAAAAGAACTACCCTTAATTATATATAGGGAAGGCCGCAAGTGTGTTAGGAAAATCTTGTTTGGCACGGGAAACTCCAGAGCAAACAATCAATCATTAAATGGCAATAAAAGGTAGAATAGGTGGAAGGGGGAGGGGGGCGAACTCAAGCTGGACGAACACGACATGGTAAATAGAAGTAGACCCTCACAAAAACATTGACTTTACAAGCTGCAGTTTAAAACCTGCCTTGAACCAACCTATTGACATAAACCTAGTGGAAGCAGAATACAAATATGCGTATTGTGGATCCCAAAACACAAAGTCCACCGAAATATGTGATCCTGTGACCTACACATACGACGATGTGAAAACTAAACTGAAAGGGGAGTCTTCAAAGACGACCGAAGTCCTCGTTGATATGAATTCGCGTAAATGTATAGCCAACTTTTGAAGTGGAAATGAAGAAGAAAATTTTCAATTTAGTCAGCTATTACTGAGCTTACGTATACAAGCTACTAATAGGTAAATAGTCGTGGCTTAAAATCATATGTCAAATAGTTGGCCGTTGGGTACTATTTTCTGTGGGCGCACGGATATTGTCTGCCATTGAAAGTGATGCATGCAATACAACAGCCGCGTCCCAGCTGCATGGCCAGGTGTGAGCATATCTGATTATAACAAAGCGCGCCAAAAACGCGGGCATTTCCTATTGGCTCAGTCGATAACGCATTTGACCTGATTTTACAAGCCCCCAATTTAAAACAGTAACCGTGATTAGCTCATTGACAGAAAAACTAGATTAAGCAGAATATAATTGCACCTTTTTTTTCAAATAACCAAGCATATATGAAAAAAATCAAATAATGTCCATGAAAAGTCGTTGGTACTATTTTCTGTAAGCGCATGGAATTTTTTCTCCACTGACTGTGATGCAACACAACAACAGCTGCATGTCTGAAGTTTTGATCGCATTCTGTAAATTTGTATTACTCCGCCGCGCATGACTATAAAACCTCAGAATGAAACTTGGGAGTCGGCTCATCTCTGTGTCATTCGTACTCGATAGACCGCTGAATCGTGCCTGCGAGCGTGCTGTGGTGTCGTGTGTGCTTGCCTGGCCAGGGTGGCGTGGTTGTCTATCGTTTTGTGCGCCCCCTTTTTAGGGGCTACTGTTTTTTGTTTGGTCAAGTCTACCATTTATAACAGTGCATGCTTGTCATCGGTGGTCGGTGGGTCCTTGTGCTTACCTGGCTGGGATGACATAGTTGTCTCACCAGGTAGAGAGGTTTATCTATCGTTTTGTGCGTCCTTTTTAGGGGCTACTATTTTTGTTTGGTCCGGTCTACCATAAAACAGGCCTAGCAGGACATTGGCAGGACGTCGTACCTGCGAACGTACGGTGGTGTCGTGTGTGCTTGCCTAGCTGGGATAACATAGTTGAATCACCAGGTAAAGCGGTTTAATCATCGTTTTGTGTACCCCTCTTTAGGGGTTACTATTTTTGTTTGGTACGGTTTACCACATAATAGGCCAAACAGAACATGGCAGCGGTAGCCTCCGTACATTCACACTGGACAGTGCAATTGGTGTTTTCTTCATTGTGGCGACTTGTCCAGGTCTTGTCTCTTCTTCGTACAGCTTTCCTTTTTACCATCACAAGAGACACCCTTCCGCTCCTTTTTTTTTTCAAATAAGCCATTCTGTCTCTCTTGCTAAACTTTTAACGCCTTTCGGTCTGCTTTAATATTGTCTATGTGTACTAGATCCGTGCAGTATCTTTGGATTTCTCTTGCGATGTGATCGTTATTCTATCGTCACATGGTTGGGTTGAGTTGGGGTCGTCTCAGTATTAGATTCAGTGGTGAGTCAATAGAGGTCTGCGTCCTGAAAGGAGTGATATTTCTCAACAGCTTTATATAATTGCCTTTCCTGTGTGTGCCTTCAGCAAGGGGCCTTGACAAGGGTAGTTTCATCTTGAATATTAGAAGATAGTTGACTCATCTGTCGGTGTATTTGCACCATTGTTAGTAGTCATAGTTTTGTTGTTTTAAAAGCAATCAAGGTCAATAGATACTCGCGTTTCCTCAGTTTCATTAGAAGTGTACGCATAGACACGCTTTGACACTTAGCCACAATGAACACAGGCTGTAGAAAACTATCATTGTTTAGTGGCTTTGAAGACTGCTATTGTATACTGTACTACTGGTTGTGTCTGGTGGTAGAGGTGGATAGACGGTGCACTTGTTAGCTGCTGCCTCGAGAACATGCTTTACCACTAACGCCTCTTTAACGTTAATGTGACAACGACCTCTCCTGCGTCCAGCCATCGACATTTACCCAGAAAGCTCCAGTGTTCTATTTCTCTTCTGAGCCCCCCCCCCCCATGTGAGTCATTTGGTCTTTTTTTAGCATGCGCAATTGCCCTGTTCCCTGCACATCCTTACCTACTTGAATCGTCCATTATTGTCTAATGGTATCAAAAACGCTTACAGCAACGAGTTGATTATCATTCCCAGAATTATAATTACTTTAGTGGGGATCAGTACCGAATTCTCTAGGTTTAAGAAATATCCCAGCCTTACCATCAACAGGAAGATAGCCTGCTCTTCCCTTTTATAGCATGTTTCATCATCCAACATTTGGGGTTGGCCCGGCCTGACCTGCCTGCGAGACCCAAAGTATTATATATTCGGGCTGAAGAGACCAGCCAAGCGGTAAAGAGGCACATGTAAATTAGTACACTCCCCACTCGAAACCCATCAGCTTTCTAGATTCCTGTTGAATTGCGACATGGTCATAACCCGACTTGTCATCGCACTTGTCCGTTGGTCGAGACAATGTGTGTTGTTAGAGCTGCTCTCTTCCCAGTTTCATCCTCATCAAACTGGGTGACTGCAAGTTCTGCTAAGTCCTCGTCATTCTGGAAATGGTGAAATACTTCATCTCCTGTTCCACCATTTCCTTCTCTCTAGCCCGATGTAGGAGATTGAGGCGCTCAATTGCTTCCCGCTCCAAGCTGTGTGGTGGCAAGCCTGGCTCCTGTAAACTCAACACATGTCAAGATATTTAATGCTTGCTGATTGGTGTGACTAAGAATACACTCCCCTGTGTTCCCTCAATAACAAAAAAAAAATAGAGACATTGTTTTTGGCCTGTCCGTTTGGTTGTCTATGTTTCCGCATTTTTCTGTACAGGATAAGGCCTGAAAGGATTGATAAATGTTTGGTATGTGTCTAAGCTTGGGATTTCTTTTAAAAAACAAGCTTCCCGAAAATGCCAACGTAAAAAAAAAAATATCCCAAAGGTAATAAGCTTATGGGGATATGTCTTTATGTATGATAAACAAATTAATGTATTGACGACTATTATTTCAAAAAGGAACCGAAACTGTTGGTTCAAGGTATGAATAATGCTGCCATTAGGGGACTTCCGCTTCCCGGAACTCCACTGATGTTGGAGAATCCAAGTCATTGGCTCCCACTTTACTTCGTTGTAGGAGGCCATGCCCGTAGCCAGGTTTTTGAATGGGAAAATTTTGAAAAAAGGAACCTTCTAAAATGGCATTTCATGCATTTATGAGAGGATTTCCAAGAAAAAAATCAGATAATTTTTTATTCTATGACAAAGGCAGCAGTTTTTCTACGATTCTAGTCCATCTTTTCAGGAAAAATCTTGGACCTTTACACAAAAAATGGACCTTTACATAAAAGGTGGACCAAAAAGTGGACCTTTGAGCCTTGG
>NW_017803840.1:209531-220327 GCF_001625305.1 Branchiostoma belcheri | reverse complement strand
CGGGTGGGGGGGGTTCTTCCCCCTTGGTTACGGGCATACAGGCAATCGTCTTCTGTAGTTTTGTGTTGGTTGTCTTTTAAAAGCTTTTTTTTTTGTTAGCTTCATAGCAATGTGTAGGAACAAGTAAGTTTTGAGTAACAAAACAGCCAAATGTCAACACTTGCCCTGGTTAGCTACCCTTATGATACAAATAGAAGATAAAATTAATCCTCACCTTACTCAGAAGGGGAGGTGCTAATTCCACCAGGCTGAAGGTCTCGTGAATATCAAGCTCGAGTGCTGCGAGGTTTTCATGTTCACGACAGGAGGTCCGATTGCCTCTAGAATTTTGCACAGTCTGATCAGAATTTTGCACAGTCTGATCAGTCTGAACATATCTCGTAAAAGCATGCCTTTCACTGAATACATCAACATACCCCGTACAGAAAAGCTGTACAACAACAACACAACAGATTTATGTATTTAAGAAAGCCGCATCTGCTGAGAACTCACAAGAGGATTGCTAAATATGATATATAAGAAATCATCCACATGTAGCAATATTTCATATACATTTCATTATACATGACAAAACGTTCAGCTTACCTTGATATATTCGATGGATTTCATCCCTATTTGCTACAAAAAAGCAACACCTGTTAGAAACGGGTGTACTCGATGGACTTCTCATCTCCACATTACATGATGGTACCACAAGAATTGTATTATTTAATTAGCTGAAAACTACTAAAATGGCAATACCATCCTCTTAATCTGATAGGGTATCGACACATGCATTATACATCAAGACACTCAATAAAATAGTACACTGTTCGCCAAGGTTCAGAATATTCAACATTAACAAGACCGTCATAGCCTTTAGTTGCATTACCCATTATCACTACCTTACTTAGCTTTTTTGGCTTTGCTGAACAGAACAGGCGATTGTCATAATGATTATTCAATCTCATAGATTGGATCGTGTAAATTTGACACATACACTGTAAGTTGGGGACAAATAAGTTTCCATGGGTCCTTAACATAACGCATGAACGCCGTGTTACGGTAGTGGTCGGGAGATCTATGTGCATGTTACATAATATCTGTAATTTAAACTGCTTAACTCTCTCAATGTCTCAACCGCCTCGGTGATGGCGGTATTGTCTTCCAGTTTAGCTGGGTTTCCATCTTAGCATAGGTTAGGCACCTGAGTCTAAAAACAGATGAATTAGGTAATTAATGATAACCATATCCTAAATAATTCTGTCTCAATGTTTTTTCCCAGAATAACATTGGAATCAAAGAGCCCACGTTGCTCGTTGGCATTTGTGCAACAACTTGGGAGTACACAACTGAATGAAATGATGGAATTGGTAACACCAGCATGATCTGCACAAGGTGTAGGATGTGCTGAAAAATTGGGAAAATGGTCAGAAGCTTTCAAAGGCATGTCTCTGTATATGTAGATGTTGGTGAAGTATTGTTCACCTGAACTACATTCACCACCCATAGTCAAATATCACAAATTTTAACTAGTGTCTGCCTTGAGTAACATCACACAGCACTCACCTTGTACTCTGTGCAATGGTGCTCTTATCTCAACAGCGTCTCATACAAGTCGTTGATTGATCTGTCCCTGCTGAACGCCGGAACCGTCATCTTTACCGCTCTCCTCTCAGCTTGGCATCGCTGGACTTCACAGCCATTCCTGAATAATAGAAAGGAATGTCGCAGTAGTTAGTGAAAAATATCATTGTTTTCGGGTTTGATATAATCATAAGTTGAGTATGTGCTACCTTGTAATGTAATTTTTCTCTAGGCAGACATGACATTTTAAACTCTTCAGGACAGACTGGATGTACTCCAGCAAGAAGTCCAAGTACTCATCACCGTAAAACAACTCATTTATGATGTCTGGCCACGGGTCTGTGTTTTCGTACAAATTATTTCTGCTCCATATTCGCAGTGCAACCTTTCTCCTAGTGTTGAGTTCCGTGGCACCTGATCATAATAGCCCGACGGCCACGTCTCCCCCCGTGGGCACCTATCAAAACGAAACCCCTCAGAAGGGGGTCCAGCACAGGCCCCGTGCTAAAGGGACTTATATGAGGCATCAGTACAGCTAGATGTACTGCCATTAGCGCTACTGTCATTTTCAGAGCCTTCTTTCAACCTCATTTCATGATCTTTTGATGTCACCCGTCCTTCTCCAAAAGTCGTCTCCCCCAATTTAAAGAATAATCTTTAAAGTATTGTTAATATGATGGTTTGCTTGTCTATTCAATGGCATAAAAACTATATAATGTTACTCACGATTGTGAAAGCTTTCAGCAAACATGTTTGTGTCAGATGCAGCATGGGGGAATTGCTAGGACACAGTGCCCATGTCTCCGGTCTGTTCATGTAATATGAAAGACGTGTTCCACAAACCTCTGCTACTTCGGAATGTATCATATATTACATGGTAATGTGCCCACAGAAATGGCGGCCACGGAGTTCAGCAGTTTTGTTGTTTTAGGTAATTACGTAGCCAGAGCGGTGTGTTGTCATAACCTTGAAGGTTACTGCAAAGTGGCGTTGAAATAGGTTGCTGTGAACGTGGTCCACTCCGTTCTGCCTTGACTACATCTCCTTATGACCGAGATTGACAAAGTCCCAGGAGACGACGTTACCAATCTCCATGTCCCTCCACCTAAAGTTACTCGCTGTGCTGCAGCTGTGCAGTTCCCAGGACACACGTGCCGATCGGTTGTCGGGTTCTTCCCCTGCCCCAGTCTTCTTTGTCACGTGAACGCCACCATCATTAATCTCCGGGATATCTGCACATTGTGAGAGAAATGTAGACGTTAGTAAAACTTGCTGGGTTGAGTACTGTCTGGGTTGAAAACACTCTGGCATCCAGTCAATAAGGTCACATAGGCCTTAAGGTAGTGTCAAGACGGCTGAGGAGCTCTAACTCAAGTGGGCACACAGCATGGGCTGCCATAAGTATTAGTTATTGAAGTACATTGACTTTGGACACTGTAGTTGATCCTCCAAATCCAATGCAAGAAAAAGAGCGCATTGATCTGAGCCTGTGAGAGCAACCTGTTTGCAAAACTTAATTGACAAGACCTGAAGGTGTGCCCTTTCTCCAAACGTTACAGTTTATCTCTGCCTCACAGTCGGTAGTGGCCGACCTGGTGGCGACACCCACACTTCTCTTACTGTGCAGGAAATAGGCTTGGTCAGTCTGACGTTCTTGATACAAGTCACATACAAACCACATGCATTCTCCGACTGCATGTGGTTGATCTAAAGATCAGAGACATCTGGGTTCCCGACACCATACTGTCCACTTCTAAATCCTGTTCAAAAGAGTCCCCAGAGGTGAATCTCCGACTCCTCTTCAGCTGCTTCTTGTTAGGCAAAGGGACAGAAAAGAGAGAGCGACAGGATGCCTCAAGAAGACAAACGAAAGGGAAGAGGTGGAGGTAAAATCTTGTTTACCACATGACACATAGCAAATCATTCACAACGACATTAGAACGAATAATGCTACTAGTATCACAGCTAGCACCAGGATCACTGCAGCTCGACAATGTCCTATCTGTATCGCATCTGGATCAGAGCGTCATGTCACCCTGGCACAGGCGAGCGCCGCCGGACTTGTAAACTTCACAGCTTGGCATCACTGAAGGAGAGGGGGGCACCTTCGGAGAACAGCAGGGCACGACATGTATCATTCGTAGACAATCCAGACAAGTTCACATAACACTTACTAAGATGTATTTTGCACAGGCCCGGAAAAAAGGATGGTTGAGGACACCAAAAGGACACATGCAAGGGAGAGGTACAAACCGCGGCTGCCCGCTACAGAAGCGCCACCTTACAATGCTGTTTGTTAGTTCGAAATAGTTTTCTTAAGATTCCTGTTGAGCTGCTTCAGTTGCCGACCCAAGTGGCTATGCCCTGGCCATCTGGAGGAAATATAGATAGATAACAAATCCACCTAAAATAAATATTAATGTATTATTCACAGGTGGTGTTGACGGGTTGGGAGTTGTCAGCGCTAGTCACGGTCGTCGGCGAATTGGAGGACGGTGGGAGGTCTCAGGATATCTTAGGTCGGGGTCTGTGGTGGACTGGCGATGTGCAGGCACAGCTTTCTTCCTCGGTGCTGGCGCCCGTCCTTGCTGGTCGTTGTCACTCCCTCGGTGCTCCTGTATGCCCTGTATGTGTCTGGATTATTCCCATCGTGCGTCAGGATGTTGAGCAGGATGGTCCTGAGTGCACCAATCCAGTCTGTACAAAAGAGGGAAGAAGCTTACACACACACACACACACACACGCACACGCACAAACACGTACACATACATGCACACAAACACGCTTGTATATCAAAATAAGGTTGTATTTCTCTTTGTATAACTGTGATATCAAGAAATATGTCGCACTACTTTAATCTTCGTGATGTTTGATGTTTAAATTATAATTATTCTTGCTGAAATGACGAACAACCTCCATGTCACTGTCCCTGTCATCACGGTCCCCTAGGCCATCACGAAGCTCACTTCGGTTAACCTTGGTTACGCTCAAGGTTCGCCCTGATCATGTCAGCCCGCCTAGCGCTTATCTCGTCCGCCAGCTGAAGACACTGCCGTTGGAGACTTGTCCTTCTAATTGAGGGGGATACGCGTAAAGTGCCTTTCCCAAAGAAAGGCACAAAGTCAGCAGGGCATATATTTTGACATGTCCCTGGTATTAAACCCAGGATCGAACCCGGGTCCCATTGTTTGACCGCCGAACGCTCTATCACTACGCCACGCCTATAGTATTATTTATTAATCATTAAACATTTTGTCCAATAAAACTTGCTTTAATATATGCAGTTTGGTCTATATAGTTCTCTTTGCTATTGTTGGAGAAAGACGAACTTATGGTTTCTCAAGGGCGCAGACCACTTGAAGAGAAAACTGCTGATATGGAGTCTGCTCTGTACATTTTCTGGTCACGCGTTGTGTCCACTCTGACTTTGAACTAATTAAAAAAAAATGAAAAAAGTTTGCATGTAATACTCAGTCTGGTTAAGGCATGCTGTAGTTAATATCAACATTAGCCGCCCTTTATAGGCTCTAGTACAAAAGTGCATATGCATATTTGCCACCCTGTGGGCCTGTTACCACCATCTTAAAGTGTTGGGAAAGTGTAGGGAATGTTTGTTAGTCTTGTTAACACAATTCAATAACATCTATTAAAAGCTACTGAGACAGAAGTGCATATGCCAAGTGCTCTCGCAGCTCCTTGACATTCCAAGAGGCTGGTAACTTTCTGCTATTTAGTTCTGCTACCGATGCAGCCTTCTTAATTGTATAATGGTTCATACTTACCGTAGCGGTGCTCGGGCTTAGGAGGTCTCTCATCTCTGGCGTCAGTTCACCCTCTCTAGAACAAGCAACTACATCTAATGCATCAACACAAAACGTACAGAGATGCACATGCAACTCAAGGTCCTTTTGTGCCAGCTGGACCATCCCAACCTCTCTACCACAGTCACAAAAGCAAGGGGACCCAACATGACTGGGGACTCGGCAGTTGAAGTGTGGATTGTACCGAGATGGCGAAGGACTGTGTTCCTGTAGAAGCTCCGGTGGTACTCCATACGGAAGACTTGATTGTATTTGTTGCATTCACCTTCTTCTTTGGAGCGATTGACGTCGGTCTTCACATTTGGGTTCTTGGCCTCCTTTCCCTGCATGGAGACAACTCCATAGCCTGTTCCATACTCGTCATAGAGCTTTCTGGCATAGTATTAAGTGGCCTTGGCCATCGTCCACACAGTCAGGGTGCAGTGCAGGTTGTAGTACAGATCAAGGTAACTATCTAGTTTGGTCAGCTCTGCCTCATCAGTCGTCACCTTGTTGAACAGGGTTCCTGCATCCCGCAGCGTATTGGGCGTAGCAAGCGCATCAACAAGGCGATAGGAGTACTTCACCATAGTGATGGCATGCTCTCCAATGAGTCGAAAGGAGCTCAGTCTGGTGTGGCGGGTTGCAACTTCTGCGTCATGCTCCAGGATGCTCTCTGCAACGGCCTTCATGTTTCACCCAACAAAGGAGGGGACTCACCTTGGTCCGTGCTGACTGACATGAGCAGGCGTCCACCTCTGCAAAATGTCGGTACGCTTGCCAAAGAAACATGTATGTCCGTCAACTTTCGGACGTCCATCTTTCCCGTAATCCTAACACCTCTTCTCTTTTAGAACTCCTTTTTTTTAGAAACTGTGCCGTCAAAGAGGGCATGTCTTCCGTCTGTGGGTAGCAGGGCCCGTATCGTCCTTGACAACAATATTGCCGTACGTTCATAGGTCCAGTAGATCTCCGCCACTGCTTTTGCCAAGTCTGTATTACTCTCTCTCTCTCTGTCCCTGTGCTCCAACAAGGCAGCGTGAATGGCGGACAATGTTTGGTCATTCTGCTAAAAAATGTCGTTGTCATTGGGTAAAGAGAGATGCCATGGTGGCACGGACAAAACGCCTTCTCGGTCCCATGTATCGACAAGCCCTTCATTTAACGTCCACCCGGTGGTGTCACTTGGTTCTGTAAGGCTAGTGGACCCCTCTCATGGACTGTCTGACATTCACAAAGTTTGCAAACGTTTTCACACTTGTGCTTCCTTGCGTCATTGTAACCCTTTTCACACTTCCAGGAGAAATATGCGTTTTCGTGTTGACGTGGTAGTGACCGTTGTTCAACATCAGTATCATGCAAGCGCCCGTCCTGCGGTATTGATGAAACGTTCATGGTAACCTGGTTAGCATTGAATCGTCTGTTAGGGGCCTGTCTAACTTTTTCAATCTTAAAATATTCTTGAGCCTTTGCTGGTTTCCTTATTTTCCTACTCTACGTTCTGGCTTTGTCTTTCGCTATCTACAACATCGTCTTGACTATGATCAAACTCAGATTCCCAATCTACATCCAATCTACATTAGATAAATCTAAATCCGCAATCTCTAACTTAAATTGCGGTTAACTATCGTCTGAGGACTTATCGTTAAGAAATAGAAAGATACATTACACAACATATAAGTAACTAGAACTGAACGTGGAACTAAGAAAAAAACATTCGACCCGCTATCCTCGGTTTAGATGTTACCACCTACTACAATCTATCTACAACTATCTACGCGTTTCTCCTAGGTCTAACTCTCTTTAACGGTAAATCTGGCACGGCCATTCGTTTGAGAGCCTGGTCAAGAAATATATATAATAAAAAATAAAAAAATATACATCGACATATTAATCAAACCTGAATTTTAACGGGCGAAAAAGAAACACAACAAACTCAAAATCCTTCGGATAACGCCGGCATTATCATACTACCAGTAAGAATACCTTTCCCTCGGGTTTGGGATGTCTCGGATTGTGTTTCCTGGGTGTACTACTCCCCCTCGCTTGTGTCTTGGGATCAGTTTACCGCTTGCAGACCGTCCTGCGACGGAACGGTGCCGAGTTCTCCCACGGCCTCGAACAGTCCAGAGTCTCGCACCGCATGAAATCCCTCGTTTCGTCTGAGAAATTGTTGCACACTTTACCGGATATTCTAGATTTGTGGTAGAACCCGGAGATTTTCGACCTGCGCATGCACACGTAACGTGTCCAGCCCCGTACATTCAAGGATATGGACCAATTCTTGTGTACGGGGGCGTTAAATGCCCGGACACGAACCCTTGAAATTTCTGTATACGGCAGGAAATTAGACGTATACTGCTCCGTGCGTTGCTAGAATATACATAATTTAGGCAATTATCACCTAATTATCGTCAACACGGCAGCAGAAATTCGCCGTGTACGGGTCGGACACGCTGATACTACTACACACCCCCTCCTACCGCCTCCACACCTAGCCCTCGGGACCGGTTGCCCCCGCTCCCGTACGACCCGCTACAGTCCCCCCTGCTTTTGGGACCCGTTGCCGCCTTTATACCCTACATATATTTTGGTATTACAGGAACACATTTCTTTTATAAAGGAAGGCAATATGACTAATTCATCGTTGAAAATTTTATTTGTATCAACAGAACCATTTATAACCTCCGTGGCTGCAGGAGCTTTTCCCCCGCCCGATCAAGCTAGTTTTCTCTGGTATGTTTTTCACAACGGAAAGCAAGTAAGTTGCGCTTGCTTTCATTGTTTAAAGATTTGCACCGTACACTAGTCACCTAACATTGTCAAAAAGTAACAAGTCAGGAAGTGTCCTCAAACGATAATAAACATAAAGCAAAGACTAAAAACAAGTAAATCCTAACATTGCTAGTAGTTGAAAGAGAAGATAGAACACAAAAATAAACAACGCTTACATAAAACAATGACTTGAAAACTACACAAAAGTCAAAGGTCCGGTCATTTTCTCAGAAACTACAAGTTGAAATTACAAGGAAGTAAGTGAGATGTTCTCTAAGTCGGAAATGTCCTCTCTCTCAACAAATGAGGCTTCGTTTTAGCCCTCAAGGGCGCACGAAGACATGGTGTCGTCTGTGACGTCTCTGAAGTTTAAACTCCGCCCAGCTGATGGCCTGTGGGTTGGGGTGTTGAGGCCACAATCACCTCCTGGGTAAACGGAGTCAGCTGACTCCACTGTACGTCGCGTCCATCTCCCATCGTTTCTTGCGTGAAAAGCTGGCTCCACTCCACACCGCCTAGGTCGACCCACGGCGTGTCTCCCTCTCTCGGTCCGTCAGACCAGTCAATCGTCTCCAAATCCAACTCCGCAAGAATTTCATCGTAACGGGATCTTATGTACATAAAAGGAGAAATGTTATTAGTAAATTCAGATGATGGAAAACAGTTACCGTACAAATTACGTATCGATACTAGGATTGGTACTGTCGGGAACCATGCTTTATTTCATAACATCGTGGATATGGCAACTCATTCTTTCATATAAAGTGACTACAAATACCTTATTCATGTTATTTCTTCTTTCATTTATTCATTTATCACAAGCTAATTCAGGTTATACCGGCTATACCGATACATGTATAAAATAATACAAAATAAGAACTATTAAGTTACTGAATTACATTGTTGTAGATTCTCGTACCAACTGTCACCTCTTGTTGTATATATTGACATTGTATACCTTAGTCTGTCCCGTTTCTTCTTCCTCGGCGACAAATAAGAACGGTTCTTAATTCTGCACATGGCTCATACTGAACAGTGCAAAACAGCGGGCGGCCCGGTCTACCTTTCCAAAAAGTAATGAAGGCACCTAGACTGTCTACGCAGGTGATTAAATTGTAACGAGAAGACAAGCCTGTATTGAACCATGCATTGAGCTCAATAAGTATTGACTTTTTTTTAAAAAGCATTGGAACGAGATCAGCTGTTCTAACGACAAAACAGCTGGACCCGTCCGTTAGATACGATTGTTCTACGGCGATAGTAAGTTTTAGATTTGAACTTACGACCGCCCGATACAAATAAACGATGGGCCATCCTTAAATACCTTCTTGTCCAAAAATGCCAGGTGCCCTTTTCCAGCTTCTGTTAACCCTATCTAGACCGGGGGGGGGGGGCTAAAAGTGCCCGCGCCAACTTTGATGTCACATAGCGTCTGAATGGCTAGGGCTAGAATGACCAAACTTGGTGACTTTTCCTAAAATATTGTTGGCAACAATTTTCTATCATTGGAATAAGATAATAATTTTTTGTGTTGCCATGGCAACGGGTTTCTGACAGGCATTTTTTGCTAAATTTAGTAATTTTTGTTTCAAGAATAGAATTTTATGGGTTTTATGTCAAGTTACTCATGGTTTCTAATATTATTAACATCCCATATGAGTTTATGTAAATTTTATCATTAAATATGCATAATTTATGCTAATTTGATGACGTCATTGGCCAAAATTCAAGATGGCGGACCATATCATTAGAACAGGTATAAACAAGTTATTTTCCTTAAAATTTCATCAATACTTCCATTTCTTTTTCCAAAAAAGGTTTCAATGAAGGTCTTTGGTATGTTTACAATGTATTTTAGGCTTTATCACGAAAAAAAAACTATTTTTGAAAATTTAACATTGATGATCCAAGATGGCGGATATCTTAAATATGTATGACGTCATATTATGACGTCACCGGTGTTGCTATGGGCAACATAAGACTTAGTACACTCTAATATTCTGTCATAAACACTTTTGGTAAAGTTATGTTGAATACCATTTAGTTTTCAGGGAATAGCCTATCTAGACGGTTTTGGCCAATAAAATCCCATTAATGACGTCATAATGACGTCATATTACGTCATAATGACATCAAAATTGTAGATATGATAAATTTTAACTAGTACACCATCCTCTGAAAATTTGGTAGCCATACGACATACCGTTAGCGAGTTCTGAGGGGGGGGCCGAAAGACGCCCCCCCCCCCCGGTCCAAATCTTGCTCAAAAAAGCCCGGTCTAGATAGGGTAAATGTAGTAGACCGGTTTATTATTAAAATGAAAGACAAGTCACATGACAGCCAACAGGCTGAATTGACAGACTCGTGTACAAATTGGCAGATCAATATTAATTCGCTTAAAATATCTAAAATAGTTAAAACGGCAAAACAATATTAATAAAAGCAATATTTAGTATGAAAAACATTGCTGGGTGTCGCCCCCAGAAGCACTGAACTACAAAAAGTCAATCCGTGTGCATAAAACTCTGGCATAGACATATAAAGTTATATATATATGATAAAAAGAGCAGTTTTAGGGTCCTTTTGACAAGTAAAATCGTTAACTGTACAATTAAACCTTCCATTATTCAACAAGTGGTCATCGAGGCTCTTATT
>NW_017803840.1:197883-209511 GCF_001625305.1 Branchiostoma belcheri | reverse complement strand
CGAACCCTTGAAATTTCTGTATACGGCAGGAAATTAGACGTATACTGCTCCGTGCGTTGCTAGAATATACATAATTTAGGCAATTATCACCTAATTATCGTCAACACGGCAGCAGAAATTCGCCGTGTACGGGTCGGACACGCTGATACTACTACACACCCCCTCCTACCGCCTCCACACCTAGCCCTCGGGACCGGTTGCCCCCGCTCCCGTACGACCCGCTACAGTCCCCCCTGCTTTTGGGACCCGTTGCCGCCTTTATACCCTACATATATTTTGGTATTACAGGAACACATTTCTTTTATAAAGGAAGGCAATATGACTAATTCATCGTTGAAAATTTTATTTGTATCAACAGAACCATTTATAACCTCCGTGGCTGCAGGAGCTTTTCCCCGCCCGATCAAGCTAGTTTTCTCTGGTATGTTTTTCACAACGGAAAGCAAGTAAGTTGCGCTTGCTTTCATTGTTTAAAGATTTGCACCGTACACTAGTCACCTAACATTGTCAAAAAGTAACAAGTCAGGAAGTGTCCTCAAACGATAATAAACATAAGGCAAAGACTAAAAACAAGTAAATCCTAACATTGCTAGTAGTTGAAAGAGAAGATAGAACACAAAAATAAACAACGCTTACATAAAACAATGACTTGAAAACTACACAAAAGTCAAAGGTCCGGTCATTTTCTCAGAAACTACAAGTTGAAATTACAAGGAAGTAAGTGAGATGTTCTCTAAGTCTGAAATGTCCTCTCTCTCAACAAATGAGGCTTCGTTTTAGCCCTCAAGGGCGCGCGGAGACATGGTGTCGTCTCTGAAGTTTAAACTCCGCCCAGCTGATGGCCTGTGGGTTGGGGTGTTGAGGCCACAATCACCTCCTGGGTAAACGGAGTCAGCTGACTCCAGTGTACGTCGCGTCCATCTCCCATCGTTTCTTGCGTGAAAAGCTGGCTCCACTCCACACCGCCTAGGTCGACCCACGGCGTGTCTCCCTCTCTCGGTCCGTCAGACCAGTCAATCGTCTCCAAATCCAACTCCGCAAGAATTTCATCGTAACGGGATCTTATGTACAAAAAAGGAGAAATCTTATTAGTAAATTCAGATGATGGAAAACAGTTACCGTACAAATTACGTATCGATACTAGGATTGGTACTGTCGGGAACCATGCTTTATTGCATAACATCGTGGATATGGCAAATCATTCTTTCATATAAAGTGACTACAAATACCTTATGTTATTTCTTCTTTCATTTATTCATTTATCACAAGCTAATTCAGGTTATACCGGCTATACCGATACATGTATAAAATAATACAAAATAAGAACTATTAAGTTACTGAATTACAGTGTTGTAGATTCTCGTACCAACTGTCACCTCTTGTTGTATATATTGACATTGTATACCTTAGTCTATCCCATTTCTTCTTCCTCGGCGACAAATAAGAACGGTTCTTAATTCTGCACATGGCTCATACTGAACAGTGCAAAACAGCGGGCGGCCCGGTCTACCTTTCCAAAAAGTAATGAAGGCACCTAGACTGTCTATGCAGGAGATTAAATCGTTACAAGAAGATTTACGCCTGCATTGAACCATGCCTTGAGATCAATAAGTATTGACTTTATTTAAAAAGCATTGGAACGAGATCAGCTGTTCTAACGACAAAACAGCTGGACCCGTCCGTTAGATACGATTGTTCTACGACGATGGTAAGTTTTAGATTTGAACTTACGACCGTCCGATACGAATAAATGATGAGCCATTCTTAAATACCTTGTCCAAAAATGCCAGGTGCCCTTTTCCAGCTTCTGTTAATGTAGTAGACTGGTTTATTATTAAAATCAAAGACAAGCCACATGACAGCCAACAGGCTGAATTGACAGACTCGTGTACAAATTGGCAGATCAATATTAATTCGCTTAAAATATCTAAAATAGTTAAAACGGCAAAACAATATTAATAAAAGCAATATTTAGTATGAAAAACATTGCTGGGTGTCGCCCCCAGAAGCACTGAACTACAAAAAGTCAATCCGTGTGCATAAAACTCTGGCATAGACATATAAAGTTATATATATATGATAAAAAGAGCAGTTTTAGGGTCCTTTTGACAAGTAAAATCGTTAACTGTACAATTAAACCTTCCATTATTCAACAAGTGGTCATCGAGGCTCTTATTACGAACATTAAATTGAATTGTTTATCAGTCTTGTCATGTACGGAATAGCGCTATTTCTGTAGCGATCAGTTCTACAGCGTTGTAAGTTCAGTTTACTCGAAGAGCGGGTGAGGCGACTGCTGATGCTCTCTCTTATGGGTGGAAGGAAGTGTCTGTACAGTTTGGATGTCAGTAGAGACTTGGCAAATTTCAGTGTTAAGTTCGATCGACGTGTGTGTAGAGTTGGTAGGTCGAGAAAGGTGCACGCTTCTGCATAGTCAGTGTAGTCGGTTCCCAGAATTATTCGGACAGCCCTTCGCTGGACTCTCCCGAGTTTCTGACTCAGTGCGCTTGTCAGCTCGATCAGGCCAGCATGCCAGACTGGGGCAGCATACTCGGTGATAGGGCGAACATAGCACGTGTAAACAGTTACGCTCAAAATGACTGAAACAGAAAGAGAACAAATAGGATTTTTTTTATTGTCCCGCATTTTTAATATGTTGACAAGCCAGAATTTACCAGCAAGTTGAAGTGGTTTGGACGCGTGTCCCGAACAAAAACACCCCACCACAGGTGTAAGACTGGGGCGTCTACGCTGGCCATGAACCATCGACTTCGCTATACACAAATGGTCAGACCAAGGCATCTGTTCAAACTGACGGGGTCAGCGGGACAGACGTTTGCTCAACGCTGTGGTGTCCACACAGATACCCACTGTGCTACCTCTCTACGAGACAGATAGGTAGCGTGTCTGTATATTCAGTTTACCTTTCGGTGCAGTACTATTTCGATAATTTAAGAGTAATAGATATTAATGAATTTTCAAAAATAAAGCATAAAATATAAACTGGCTCATACCTCCATTGAAGTCGGCAGGTTTCTTCGAAGGCAGGACATAAGGGACGTCCGCCGACCAGAAGGCAGGTCTCTTGGCGGGATCGCCGTACCCGGGGACGGCCGTGTCCGGCATGAGAGTTCGGACCCATGCTGGTAGCAGCTGGCGGATTTCCTTGTTACCGAGCTGGGCAATAGGTCTGCTCGGTTTTTGAAGAATCGTCTTGGAGACGACCTGTGCCCCGATGTCATCATAATCTAAAAAGTCAATAATTATATTAAACACCGATCTACGAGCGCAAACAACATATCTGAATGAACGAAAACATGTTAATAACCGTCTGTATGGTATCAGGCTGGATCTTTCGTCCTCATCGTGGAGGTTTCTTGAGAGAACATAAAACAACGTCTAAATTTAAGGGACCACTTGATACAATATAGAGAAGTTTATTGCAAATCAGTGCCCGAAGGCTAATTGCAAGTTACAAACAAAACATAATGACACGGGAGACTTTATCTGTGTCTCAGATTGTTTCACTTAAATAATATGCACATAAAGTACATATATCTTTATATTTACAGTTCTCGAATTTTAGTATTGTTTGTCATGGTTCCACTTTGGAAACAAAGAAGCAGGATCGTTGTCATGATAATGGAAACACAACAATGTTCATTCATGTATTGTGTAACAAGAGCAGGAAAACAAGTCTCATAACTACTCAATGACCATTTGAATTCCTGTTCAGATTGTCCCAGACTGCAGATGCCAGATGGAGGTGGGTTGGCAGGTGGTGCGCTGTTGGGTGCGTTGACGTTGTTGGGTGCGTTGACGTTGTTGGGTGCGTTGACGTTGTTGGGTGCGTTGACGTTGTTGGGTGCGTTGACGTTGTTGGGTGCGTTGACGTTGTTGGGTGGTCTGCTACAGTAACTTGGCCTGATCCATCAGTGGCTTTGGTGGTAAAGGGAAGGAGGTCACACTTAATCTCCATCTTAGGGAGCAGATTTTTTCAATTGCCCGTGAGGTCTTCTCAGATTCCATGGATATACCGTGCACCTTAAGCCACCTGTGAACAGAAGTTGGAAGGAACTGAGGTTATTGTTTACTGTGCACTGACAGTAGATAATAGCTTAGTTTAGTTTGAAAATGCATGCCTTAATTATACATTGCCAGTAAATAAGTGCCAGTATACATACATGCCCAACTTTATCTAAATCACAAAATTGGCAAATCCTTTACTACTAGCTAACAAAAATGCAACTACATACACAACCCTAGACAGTCTATTCCACAGATCTTTTCCAAGGAGACGGATATATACACATGTTGCTAATTGAGGAAGAAAAGTCACAGCGACAGCAAGCTATCCTCCCCAGACTCCAAATCTAATGGGAGTGGGGGAAACAAAGTTGTCTCACCCTGATTTGCTGCCATATTGAGACTCCACAACAGTTGAAGTGGCACGGCGAAGGATGGTCGATGACGGTTGTCCTCGACAACAGGTTGGTGAGGAAATAAGAAAATTGCGCGTTATATGGCGCTTCACCCAGGCAACGGAGAGCGCACTGCGCAGGCCCGGTGATGACGATTTTTTTTTATTATTGGTAGCTACATGCAAATTATTGGAAGCTAGATGTAAAATTATTGGAAGCCAGGCGCAAAATTATTGGCGGGCAAATCACCCAACGAAGGACCACCTGCTTTTTGATTATCAGTTGCTGACTATGACGTCGTGGCGATCACATGCAAAACAGGAGAAATGTTTTTTTTTTTTCAAAATTAAAAGTCGAATTAAGGTGATGCTAATGCATTGTTTCAAAACTGGGCAACTAATCCTCCTATAACCACGCTGGTGACGCGTCCGTGCCACAAGAAGCCCCCTGTCAGACTGACACCATATCGGTTATTCTTTTCCGTAAAATTGCCCTGTAGGCCTCGCTCCATGAGTTATTATACTACCATTTGCAAACTTGATTAATCAACCCTGAACGTGTTGTTCATTCAGGGCGCAAATTGAATTGAAATACTTTATTTAAAAAATAAAAACATTTAGATATATTAACTTCTCCTGGAGGGTGGTTTTCTGTACAATATGGCTTGGCTTAAACAGTACGCAACGGTCCAGAAGGGACGTTTGTTCAATACTTAAAAAATGTTTCGTTACAATATGAGATGGTTTATACACTCCGCAACGGTGCAGGAGGGACGTTGGTACAATACTTCATAAAATGTTTCGTTACAATATGAGATGATTTATACACTACGCAGCGGTGCAGGAGGGACGTTGGTACAATACTTCAAGGAGATTTACGGGGGTGGGGAGTAGGTCGTACACTGACTTCAGTAGGAACTGTATTTTCATGGGCTCCCATGCCCAGAGGTTCCTCCAGGTTATCTTTCTCTCTCTGGCCTGTTTCCATTTTGCTTAGTTGTGACATACAACATCAGACCACAATAACCATTCTTAAAAAAAAGGAAATTGTATATGGCAAAGGGATAAAGATGTAGGAAGATTGACAAAGTGTACCTCTTGTTCACCACGGTGGGGAGACCTCTTGTCATCCTCAAGAACACTCCGAGATACCGTCTCCACAGGCGGCAGACCTGGGCGATTTTGCCGTCATTGTCGGAACAAGTTAAATGTCTGGGACCAACCCGCAAGATCGTCTGTGTTTATCTTGACCGTCTTTCTCTTGCTGTTTCCCATCTTTAAGGTTTTGTCAAAAGTCTTTACGTTTCTGCATTTTTGGTGAGAACCAGGGCCGATTAGGAGTCCTCGTCGTCATCCCTCCCATTTGGCTGGCTGTCAGTAAGAACTGACAGGAACATATTTTTCCTGTTTCATGTTTAAACAAGGGACAGTCTGCCTGGACTCTCCCTTGGTTGGATTATTGCAACCATATATAAGTATCTTTCAGGCGACACTGTCTTGTTGTCGTTTAGTCCTGCATATTGACTTCCGCCAGGATTGTGCATGTGAGATAGCAATACAACATACACAATTTGTGAAATTTGTATTATTACCTTGTCATGAATAGACATCTGTCAAAAGCATCGTATTTTTTGCAACATGAAATCATGACATAATGACCAACCAGCTGGCTCATCCTGGATGATAATCGATATTGACCACTTACTGGTTAATGTTGATAACTGGCTCGTCTTGGATGTTATTATTATTCGGTCAGATAAAAGCGATATTGGTACTTTTAACTCAAAAAATCTACCATGTCCATCACCAACATTAGTTTCTAGATTGAGTCTGTTGTCTTTGCCAAAAAATATCTGAAACGGCCAGAAATGTTTTGTGCTGTAATATTTGATACCTTGAAGCATCTGTTCATCGTCAACATTGTTCATTCCTAACATTACCGTCTCCTTTCGGCCGTACATTTGTGCATCCCCATAAATCTCCAGTTCTGGGAAGTCGTAGGCAACCAGAAATATAAATATGATAAACAATATAGCAGTCGCCTGGAACATATTTTCCAGCCAGTGGCTGTTCGTTCGGGACACAAAATGGTCTGGAATTTTTTTTTACACAAGTCTACCTCCTTCCTGGATGCAAAAAGAGACAAGGTATTTTTCTCTAAGTTTGTTAAATAGCTCATAGCCTTTGAAATTGTCCGCCAATTATATCAGCTCCTGTGCACTCATGTAGTATTTATCACAGTTCTTTGTTGATATCATTTCCAAAGCTGTGTTTCCAGCAGTCTATATCTTCTGCTTAGTAGTTGCTAAATCATGAACATGTTTAACTTAATATCCCCCAGACATAAAGCCTTTTGCCACTGTTCACGGCCTTTCCCTATATTTGTCGAGATCTCGTAAGCCATTGCTTGTAGATAGTCCTCTTTGCAGCCCATACGCACTGTTTCTGCTGTCCTTTTAATCATATTTTGGTGTTGACTAATTCGCTTTTCAAGTGTTGAACAATCGCACATATTCTGATTTCCTTGTTTTCCTGTTTTGATCCAACTCTAAAATATGAGGATGCGGTATCGTATTGTAAAACTCAAACTCAAAGTGTAGCAAAGAACTCCTCGCGGTCACTGGCGTCCGCCATGGCTTGGGTTCGGCTTGGGTTTCGCGTTAACCGTAAATTGCCGAAAAAATTCTAGGGTGAAAGAGATGCAGTGTTTGTCCAAGTTGATGAAGATACACTGAGAGAGACGAAAGTTGTAAAGTATTGGATGAAAAAACTCGTTAGGGACACTATTAAACTCATCTTAGCAGGAGCGTGGTGTCAGCGTGACCTGCTCCGCCGCCATATTGGATAATTACAATGTACACGTCTGCTTCCACGGTGCAGTAGTCGTTCACCACTCTCCCGCCCTTCACCAACAGGCGGTTAGCAACAGGCATGTCTGCGGTCCGGTCCACGAGAAGTAGTCCACACAGGTAACACGGTTTCACACCCCGGTTTACCGCCAAGTTTCAGAACTAAAACGACCGGTGAGAGGGGAGGGCTCCGGTTGTTCTGCCTGTTACCTTTGTACTCTTTTGAGAGAACTTCTGACAAAATATGCCATTTGTCTAACATGGCTCAGATATAAAGATAATCCACAATTATTTAGAAAACACAAAGTTTGACATATATTTACCACCTAGAAACAAGACGTACACAATATTAGTTTTTAGTCTCATATATGTTTGCTACGTCAGTGTATGTACTGTATGTTCATTTCCAACATAACTGTAAAAGTTAATACATTGTACAATTAGTAGTGATTAACCCAGCATGATGTAATAATTGCCTCCGGGGAAGCAGACATCTTTCCGCGGAAGGGCTTTGTAAGAGATTAGGATTTTCAGTGAGGAAACCACATAATGTTTGAGCAGATCTGGTTTCCTAGACCATGTCATTTCGATTCAATATGGGTAGAACTGGGAGCCCCGATTCTGTTCACCAATGGACGATGGCATTTTATGTCAAAGCAGATGAAAGAGATGGCACGAGGTGTCAGTCTCTTTATCTTTGGGATGAACAGGCGCACGGCATGGAGGAACGCTTGGTTGTAGAGGAGAAGTATTTCACATTAACATCTTCTTCAGCGGGGAGGTGAGACAGGAGCTGGATTTCGACTAGAGGAGATGAGTTCTGTGACGTGTGGAGGCTCTGTCTAATGCAACAGTTAGAGTAACAAGGGTAACGCGATAATCACAGCACATTGTCATCGTGTTGCCCAATGTAGCTTCTGTAGACTGTCGGTGTCTTGTTGGATGTAAGAGGGACATGGACAGAGACATCATAAGGCGGCCTGCAGGTAGGACCTCGTACTTGTCTAAGTTGAGGTTTTGAAGTGGTATGTCTGCCCACACTGCACCCAAACAGAAGTGCTGGTGGTCGTTTAACACCCTGTGACTGTGTCTTCAGCAATGCCTGCAGCGTTTTCGATGTATTCGCCTCGTCAGTGCCCAACATGGTTCGAGAAACAAGCCCCCTGACTAACTCTGCCTTAGACATGTGGTCCACTGTGGTCAAGCCATCTATGGTCTTTTCCCATGTCACGTCCTCTTTTTTCATGCGGTCAGCCAGTGACAGGAGTCGCAGTCGTATCAATGTTCAGGCGTCTTCCACCACCACGCTATGAGCGGTTAGGGTCGTCCCACGACTGACCTTGGAAGTTCACAAACGTGATAGAGTTTTTTCCTGTTGTCCCATTTTTATTCTCGAGTTTGTTTGGGTAAGGTGTGAAATTACTATATACATACTTTTCAAACACTCATTCTTGTTGCATTCATTCACCATGCATACGACCACAACCAATGAAACAGATAGAACGTGACATTGTTTTATTTACAATTCTAATAACCATAAGGCAGAGTGGTTAAGTCATTATGCACAACTCTCTTATCGTACACAAGGCGATACTTCTTGACTTCTCTCCTCGTAACAATCGTCTTAGTCTTGAAATCTCTCATAATCTTATGTTCGTTGATGATATGTACACATTGTGGGCCGGTCTTATGGACCATGTTACACAACACTTTGAAGTTTATCAACTTCTGGTTGGTGTAGTTTAATGAAAAACCCCTAACCTTACACCAGGTGGTGCCATCAGCCGTTATGTACGAATTATAGTTCTTCGGACTTCCAGATGTGAATTCGACAATATGTCCCCCATTCTTCTCGACCTCGTTAGTGAGATCCCCGAGATAATCCCCTAGTGGGAGTTTGTTTTCACCGTTACAACGATAGATGATGCTATCTGTGTCATAGTATAATACTGCATTGCCAAGCTGGTCTAAGCAAACGTACAACATAAGTCGAGCTCTGGCTGTTGTGAATATAGCTATGTAGATGTTGGTGTTTGTCTGATCGGGCACGAACATGTTATTTGAGCGATACGATACTTCGACAATCTCTTCACTGTGTAAGTTGGTAGAGTGAACATCTACTTCGTCGGAAAACACGAGGTCGAAGAATCGAGCGGGGGATGTGATATATTCAGTCTTCACCATGTTACTTCTTTGCCCCAGAAGCTATTCAGCATGAGTTTGGCCAAAGCTCTCATGCCAGGGTTCTCTTCGATGTTTTGCCTATCCAAAAGAATCCCCTCCGTCTCTTCATACATCTGAATGTATTCGTCTTCCGCGGCGGCCCTATCTTCCGCTTGACGAACCCATTCAGGAAACCCGCTTGATTCTTGCTTTATCTTGAGCCACGTGTCAATGTAGTATTTGAACAGCCGGTCTGATCGTTCTGGGAAATGGTGTACTTCGTAGATCTGGAGGATTTGGTAGCCTTTTTCGACGGCCTTATTTAACTCTATAGTAGCCCATGTTCCTATAAACGACCTCTCATTGTCGTCATGATCACACTTGTCTTGCTGTGCAGAGGCACATGCGTGACAGAGGTGAAACTTCAGCTTACCATCCAGTCGTTCTGGCAGTACAGGATGGAGAAGGCCACGCGGTGGGAGGACCCTGCACTTGGCTACCCCGAAATACTGTGAGATGTCCTCAAACCCGTCGACAATGACCTCAGGATGGCCCACCGGATACTCCGTAACCTTGTTGGTGTATGGGTAGAGGCTGCAGGAACGAAGCAAAGGAATTAGAATAACACGTGGATTGTTTGTGACGACTTCTGACATTGCGCGAAAAGAAGAAACAAATTTCAAATAAAAACAAAAGTCAACGTTTTCTTCCCTGGTAAAGTCCACATACTCAATGGTCTCCCCCTCTTCAGCCTTGGCGTACAAGCATGCAGCGTTCGTGCGACCTCCAAAGAAGGCCTCCCTTGCATCCAGATAGGGAACATCGTCTCGGTCGTATGGTTGGTTGGCAGCTGCACGGTATGCCTTGTATTCGTCTCCCTCCCGGATGACCTTAAACTCATGACCCCACACCTCTACGTATCTATAGAAGCTATTTCTGATCAGCTGTCGTTTACGATCTGTCTCGGCGTACAATTCCCACATCTTCCTACTGTTAACTGGGTTAACTACATTTGGCTGGTAGCACTTATTACAACCATCATATGGTAAAAACATCCATGATATTCATACAGTTTTGTTTGCTTCATCATAACCGTCTACTTTTAACCCACAGATCCTCTTCTCCCTATCACTGTTCCTACACCCCGTTCGATCGCCTTCCACGATAACTATCGTGGAAAGGGGACCACCTTCCATCGATACATATCGGGGGGGCCGACTCGGCCCGTCCTACAGCCGACACCTTCCACGATAGCACAGCGATTCTCATGGATGGTGACATACGCTGGGTCATCAGGCGGGGTCACCGCCCCATGATGACGCTGGAGTGGCAAAAGGTCATCTGATTTTCCACTATGGCGGCTTTCGTTCGAAAATTCTTGCTTGTGTTGCCCAAGAACAACAGTGTCGGCGCCTGAGAACAGTTCTAGTGTGTCAAGAGTAACGCTCGGGCCAAGAGCTGAGTTCAGTGTACGTACGACCGCGCTGTGCGTGATGGGCGGAGCTAAAGAACGTCCGGCAGGTCAGGTCACCCAGCCTGCTCGGCGCATGCAGGCGGGCGTTCTATTTACGTCTGGAAGTAACTTTGCTACGCCACGCATATATACATTCTACGTTAACTATTTTACAGGTAAGTGTTTCTCCAGGGTTATGATTTCAATTTGGATATCAAGACTGACTTTGGGATTCGGAAACAGACTCAAACAGTAGTAAACTGGACTGTCAAAAATAAATTTCGATGGGGGGGGGGCAAAAGTCAGGGAACTAAGGGAGGGTTTGAGCTAATCTCGAGAAGGAACTAGGGAGGGGCTGCTAGGGAGGGCTTGATTTTGAGCGAATCTGGAACTAGCAGGTCCTGAAACACTTAAATGTCGGCCGGTATTGAAAATTGGAATAGCCGCTCAGCTCCAATTGAAAGGGCACCGATTAGTTTTCACCTGCACTAACCTGCACATGCCCTTTCAATCCCTGGCTAGTCGAACTTCCACTTTGAGCAAATCTGGACAAGGAACTAGCTTGGCTTCTAGTAATAAGTAGTTTTCTTTGCATAATTTTTTATGGAACATTTACATTGAAAATCACCTGCACCAGACACATTTTACCTGTACCACTCAGAACATTATGGATTACACTGAAAACTGGAAACTACTAGTATTGCTATCATTTCTTTAAACGTTACACATGGTTACACTTACAG
>NW_017803840.1:190088-197863 GCF_001625305.1 Branchiostoma belcheri | reverse complement strand
ATCAGAAGCATGAGACAAATTATTAGAGGAAGCCCACTCCAACTGTATTGTCCAAGGACAACACTGTAAGATACAGTTAGATAGACATAGGATTCATCATGGTTATCTAGAGTTTTATTCTTCCATAGTGTTAAATTCTTACCTGCAAATACACATTTGTAGGGCATGTACATTGTACATCTATTATAATTTATGATATGACTGTAAACAACAGCAATTTTCAGAGATGACTTTCATATCCTTGCATAGTAACTGTGAAGATTTAATGCATATTCATACACTGTAAGATATGAAACAAATTGCAAAAATCCATAGAATCCATAATGGGAGTAGGTATTTATGAACATTAAAGTAAAATGGATCTCTGATAACATACCTCTCTGACTTTGTTGCCTATTTTGGGAAGCTCTTACTAACAATTTGTGAGTGTGTCTGTTTGTGTGTGGGGGAAACCTTGAGAATTCAAAGATGGATAACAAAACTTGATAAGTGGACAGGTCTTGGACATGATTAGATTTAGGGTCCCTGAGGCAAAAATATCATATACTAGTATTTTGTCTCCAAAATGAGAATTCACTAAACAACATGTGATCTTCGAAGAACAAGTTTTATCAGGTACAGCAAGGTCCCTCGACATCGTGTTTGCATATTGGTGATGTTTCAACCTAATTTGCATATCTGAGGCAAAAAAAGATTTTTTTGGCTCCAAAACGAGAATTCACTAAACGACATGTGATCTTCGAAGAACAAGTTTTATCAGGTACAGCAAGGTCCCTCGACATCGTGTTTGCATATTGGTGATGTTTCAACCTAATTTGTATATCTGAGGCAAAAAAAGCTTTTTTTGGCTCCAAAACGAGAATTCACTAAACGACATGTGATCTTCGAAGAACAAGTTTTATCAGGTACATGTATACAGCAAGGTCCCTCGACATTGTGTTTGCATATTGGTGATGTTCCAACCTAATTTGCATATCTGAAGCAAAAAAAAAGGATTTTAAAGTAGAAAATGTCATTGAAGGACAAGCAATTTTCTCTGAACTACTTTCATAAGATTTTGAATGGTCCTTTGACATCAGGTATGTGATTTGGTTTCATAGTATTCAAGATGGAGCCGGTCTATAATGATCCTATAACAAGATTGTGGCATAAAAAATTCCTTAGCTGCAGTTCTGACCATTTCCGGTAGGTTTCCGGTAGGTACTTTTAAAGGCACTGAAAAAGCTATTGGACGAAAGAAATACCAAACTACGGTCTTTTAGTAAATTTATAGATTACTTTTGACCGAATACAACATTTTCAAAGTCGGCAATACACAGTAATAGCGCTACTTGCTCCAAACGTGCTGCAGTTCTAGCATAAGTCGCTATTTTGGCTTGTTTGCAAATTATTTAGCAAAACGCACCAAAACCTCTTTTGGAAGAATTCAATACCAAAATAAGACTTTTTTTGACTAGTACTGTAGACATGCTTCATGAATAATACTTTTTAAACTAGGTTATGGTCACCAATAACATAATAATAGCATGTATAACATGTACAACAGCGCCGCACTATCTGTGCGCTTTCGGCCATCCAAAATTGAGGCATATGGATGATCCGTATCTTCACAACGAAAAACCCTAGAGCAGATCTGTCAGTATCATAGTTAGACCAGTACATAATCTTAGTTTTGTGAAAGTTTCGTAAGAAAACACCGCTTCCCTCTTGATTTATGAACGAAAGTGTATTTCTGAGAGGTGCGGTTTAAATCGAACCAGCATGATCTAGCAGAAACGTAGTAGTTAGAATGCGTCATGGCATAATGCAAGACAAAGATCGTGTGGAATTCAATCTCTCCTAGGAGACAACGGATTTCGATCAAAATTGGCTGAGATAAAGGTCCTTGACATACTGACATATGGAATCTAATGTGTTTTTCATGAGAAAAACGTAAATAAAGCTGGCTCATTTGTAATATCGCACTTTCTGATGGCACAAGCACCTGTTCAAAATTGAGGACGGGCGGGAGAATGGCTTGTATGTGATCTTCACGAGAGAAGTGACCAAACCTATTAACGTAGAGCTAGAATAGTAAAGGAGTCCATCATTGTTAAAGTTTCGTCCCGAAATATGACCTTAGCCATGTTTTAGAAAGACTTCAAAACACCCTTTTGCTAGATGAAGTAAGCAAATTGACCCAGAATCATCCCGTACGCGTACAGCATTAGGTCAGAACGCATAGGTGTTCACATCTCGCATAGGTTTTATTAAAAGACAGATACGACTTTTTAAACATAGAACTTTGCATTTCGTAAGTAAATATGGGTATCGATTTACTAAGCTTTCAAATATTCGCTAATGGAAAGGTTGCACGTGGGGAAAAAACAATGTACATTTTGCACCTTGGAGCGTCTCGTAGAGATTTCGGGATAACGAAGAAGTGACAATTAAAGACGAGATACTATTATGTAGAACGTAGTGTAACGTCAGACGTAATCTCTTATTTCATTTTACTTTCTTTTCTCATGTTTGTCGCCTTCCAAATATCCCTCGCACAATAAACTAACTGCGTATGTTAATGGAGATGCGTGCGCAATTGGAGGAATCACTCATGTACTGGTACAGACCAGACCCCATTTTCCTTCAGAGAAGTTTGCACAAATAATTACCAATATCCGTTATGGAAAAAGAGGGAAGTCAGATTTCAAGCCCACGGGTCTGGAATATGAGAGGGTCAAGAAGGAGGAACTACAACTATATTAAGATTTCAGGAAAGGGGCTAAACAGAATATAAAAACAATGGAAGACTTTGATGAAGGTGATCGAAAACAATGCCTTCATAAGGTACAAGAGTCATCTGGATGAAACTGTAAGTTACTTCTAGGAGTCAAACTAGAGACATTGCTAGAGATGACCAGTTCATCTCCTAGATTTGCCTGATATACATGTACATACATGTACCAACTTTTAGTGTAATAGATGAATACAATATTTAAGGAGTTACGAACGTTGATAATTTGAACCTTGACCTTTTAGCTATACAAACCAGTGATGTAAATCAGCAGCAAACATTCGGTGTTATATTTTTTGTAGTTTATTACTTTTGCACTTGCGTGTCAGTTAGAAATATTGAATAGGTACACTTACTCATTTGTTATCATTACATTTCAGACATACAAACTGCATTACACTGACATTCAGCATCCTAATCTTTGAATAGCAACAAACTGCTGAATGTAATATGTAACACCACTGCACCTGGCATGGTGCACGTGGCAGCCATGATTGGCATAATAGTGGACAGGTGTCACAAGTAAGGCCGTGTCTATACGGAACCACCCAAGGCGCGATTCGGGTAACTCACATTCCTCACATCTGGTCCACGTGCCACACACACCTGTGAAACCGTGTCCGAACACAATACGCTGGAGCTACATTTATTGCTGTTTGATGATAACACGCAAGGCGGCGTGTTATTAATGTCAGAGGTCAACGACCTGCTTGCTGATGCCCCCCTCCCAGCGTATCTCGGCCGAATGCCGACGTGGTCCCGCCAGAGGCGGTGAAGCTCGCCATAGAACGGACACATTATTTGACCATTACTGCTCTTTAAGTTGCTGCCACGTAAAAGTTGGTATTGCATATAAAAAAGAAATATCACTCCGTAATCCATGACCAGGCGAAGTCACATTGAAATCACATTGCGTTCAGACGCAAATCGCGATGCGGGGAAAGCGATTCGAAACCACCTCTAGAAGTGGCTTGGGATCGAGGCGCTTTCAATGTGATTTCGGAGCGTTCAGATGGAGCCACTTGAAACCGGCTTCGGGGTAAACCACATGTAAACCGCCTTGGGTGATTCCGTATAGATACGCCCTAAGCCTCCTGATGTACCAGGCCAGATTTCAGTGGCCTTAGGACATAGGGACAGTATCAATTTCGAGCCCTTAATTTTGTTTGTCCTTATGTAATCTATCAATTAACATAATTAGATGAGGGCAAGCTTTTTTATGAGTAACAACCAGTTGGAACTTTATTCGACAGGTTAACAATGTAGCCATCCATCAATCATACCCCATTAATGTTAATGCTCTGAGCTTGTAAACCATGAACTCAAAAAGATTATAGATACATGATGTACTAAGCCACTTTAAAATGCTACCCACCAAAGACTCAAAATGTATTTAAACAGAGCAGGTATATTTCTTTTATTATGATACTGTCTCTAAAATCTAGGTAATTAAAGTTGTAATAGATAAATACATTATTTTTATTTAATCTTCAATGACACATGGGTAGCTTCTTCAGCCAATAGCTGATTTCCAAGGAGGCCCAGGGGGGGGGGGTACAATAAAAAAAAGAATAATAGATTATACAAAGTACATAACAAAAGATGTAAATGAAATCAGTATAACTGAAAGTTATACATAAATAAATGAGTAATACGAAGTTCAACATGAACTGAGGGAATTTACAAGAAAACAACTTCAAATCATAAACATAATCATTGTTACATGTACATTGAAAAGTAGTGTACCATGCACTGTGACTGTACACCTTGAACTAGCATTACTGCTCATTTGAATATAACATGACTAATACGAATAGCAGGTTTATTTCAATAAAATGAAATAACAGAAAATATGCCATTACAGCCACAATCACTGAATTGGGACATATTGGACAATTAAAAGAAACATTATCTACAAATGGTTACCATAAATATATACAGAAGAGCGGGGAGATTAGCCATTCAGTAGTTCAACAAGGAATGGTATTGTGCTGTTTCTAAACCTAGATGCTCTGCATTGTCATTATGTTTCTATGTGAACTACTAATCATAATCATAATCACAATTGAGTACAGCTGATATTCCTTTATGCATTGAGGAAATATATGGCAAAAAACATTCCTCTGAGACAGTGGCTGGTTGTACAGCACCCTTAGGTATGCATTATGTGGTCCAGTAATAGGTTGTCCTGATGGGTTCTGCATTTCCCTTGAAGACAATGTCTATCCAGCCACATGTTGACTCTTGGCACCTGTATGTGAAATAAACAGAGGAAAAACTCAATGAAAAGTTATGTTCTGTTACCACATAACTATTAGAATTTTTCTAAACATTGTACTCAAGGTGCAGGTAGACATGAGAAATATCTGCACAGCCCATACTAGTATTTTACCTGCAGGATGTACTCAAAGCCCTTAGTACATGAATAACTTTCATATTAATATTTTGGGGCAAAAAAGTAGAAATGCACCATAATGCTGCTAATCTTCTTGGAAAAGACAAAGTATGCAATGTTCAAGGCACCAAGAGCTTTTCTGGGGTCAGCGGTGATTCATTTTGTACGGTTTCCTTTTAACTAAATTAATCTAGCAACTAACTTGCTATAGAGGGAATCTGTGCTGGTATATATATGAAAGCCAAATGGCATGGACTTTGGTGTGGATGAGCTAGCTGCTGTATAGATAGATAGGACTCACACCAGAATACACCACATCATGCATCCCAACAATGATGCTGACAGTAATCCAACGAAAACCAAAATGACTTAAAACTTGGTAATGTGTAGGATTTCTGCAATTTAGGTACAGGTGATTGCAGAGAAGTCCACTTCCTGATGGGGGTGGGTCCTGTGTGTCCAAGAAAACTTGCACTAGGCCACATCGTCTTAATTTTATGGATCACCCCTCTGATCACCCCCAAACTAGTGCGCACGGGCGAATAAGAAAAAAATTCCGGCTAAAAATAAAAATGGGATACAAAACTCAGGTATTGTGAATTTGCGTAAGTACATAGCGACATATACAATAAGCCGGTACATGCTAGCTTTTTATGGAATTTATGAATCGGCACTGTGTGTGTGTACTGAGTTCTTGCTGTCCTGGAGCTTCAGCAGCCTGGATTCCATCTTCCATAGTTACCACTGGCTCCGTATTGTCGCTAACTACCACAGACTAGCCTAGAGCCAGGCCAGAGCCTAAGAGTAAGAGTATGATATGTGATCTTTTTTTTTATAACTGGTGAAAATCAATGCGCGCGCAGATGTCATCTAGAAATAAGTCGGTGTGGCCTTACTAGAAATAGTGTAGTAATTACTAGTAGGAATATGGGAAGCATTATCCTGGAATATTCCACTTCTTGCTTGGGGGTAATTAATAAGAATGATTTTAACTTTGCAATGAAGAGGTCAACCATGCTCTAACCTAGTTTAATGGACAATTTTGTTCTGTACAATATAATCCTGGTCACTGAAATACTGTAGTCTAGTATTAGTTTTTCATGAAAAAAAAAAGCTGTAGTTAGTGCCAGCAGTGACCCCCAAGATCAAAAATTGTATTTTATTGACACCAAGCTAGGTGTTACTGGTTCACTGTGTACAGATGCTAGGTGTTAGTCGTTTACTGTGTACTGAAGCTAGGTATTACTGGTTCACTGTGCATAGGCTATGTGTTAGTTACTGGTTCAATGTGTACAAATATGTTACAGGTTCACTCTGCACAGGCTATGTGTTACTAGTTGACTGTGCGCTGAAGCTAGGTGTTACTGGTTCACTGAGTACTGAAGCTAGGTGGAACTGGTTTACTATGTATTGAAGCTAAGTGCTACTGGTTCACTATGCACAGGAGCTAGGTGTTACTGGTTCACTGTGCACTGAAGGTAGGTGTTTTTAACAGGTTCACTGTGTACTGAAGCTAAGTGCTACTGGTTCACTTTGCGCGGAAGCTAGGTGTTACTGGGTCACTGATGTGTTACTGGTTCACTGATGTGTTACTGGTTCACTGTGTTGAAGCTATGTGTTGCTGGTTCACTATGTATTGAAGCTATGTGTTACTGGTTCACTGATGATACTGGTTCACTGATGTGTAAGTACTGGTTCACTGATGTGTTACTGGTTTACTGTGTTGAAGCTATGTGTTACTGGTTCACTATGTATTGAAGCTAGGTGTTACTGGTTCACTGATGATACTGGTTCACTGATGTGTTACTGGTTCACTGTGTTCTGAATCTGAAGCCATGTGTTATCTGACATTGGGCTCTGACGCAGGACTTTACCCACCCCATCAAGCAGAGTTGGTCCGCTAGAGAGTATATTTTACCCGAGTGTGGCAAAGCCTCAGGTAGAGGCTAACCCGAGACCTAGTAGTAGTAGACGCTACAGGGTGTACCTTACTGTACCTATGCCAATATGGGTTTCTCCCCTTATTAGGCTATACCGTCTTAATTCTATGGATAACATCCGCGCACAAATTGATTTTTGCCAATCCTAAAAAATCACATCGATCCTCTGAGTCTCTGGCCTGGCTCTAGGCCTGGGTAGTCCATGCTAGTTAGCCGGTGAGACCTCTTTCTGGAGGATGGCACCCAGGCTACCGAAGCTCCACAACTCAATATCTCAGTACATACGTACAGTGCTGATTCATAAACTTTGCAAAAACTTGTGGTATACGTCGCTATGTAATAACACAAATTCACAAACCATTTAATTAAGTCATGTGGCCTTCCTCCTAATTTCCATGATGACTCCTCACAGTTTATATATGTTATAGACCCAAAATGTTGGGGTTTCCTTTGTCAATATACTGTGAGAACCATGCTTATACAATATGTGTATGTGTGGTACCTCATCATCAGTATACCAAGCTTGGTGCACCTGATACCATGACCAAGGAAATACGGCAAATGCACTTGTATTGCTCAGATTACATGAGACCATTGATCTGAGATACACAGTAAGGTATGGATTGATATCAGGATAGCAGAACTAACAACTTTTGAACTACTTTAG
>NW_017803840.1:166094-190068 GCF_001625305.1 Branchiostoma belcheri | reverse complement strand
GTTTGCATATTGGTGATGTTTCAACCTAATTTGCATATCTGATGCAAAAAAAGCTTTTTTTGGCTCCAAAACCAGAATTCGCTAAACGACATGTGATCTTCGAAATGTGATCTTCGAAGAACAAGTTTATCAGGTACAGCAAGGTCCCTCGACATCGTGTTTGCATATTGGTGATGTTCAACCTAATTTGCATATCTGATGCAAAAAAAGCTTTTTTTTGGCTCCAAAACCAGAATTCGCTAAACGACATGTGATCTTCGAAGAACACGTTTTATCAGGTACAGCAAGGTCCCTCGACATCGTTTTTGCATATTGGTGATGTTCCAACCTAATTTGCATATCTGAGGCAAAAAAAGGATTTTAAAGTAGAGAATGTCATTGAAGGACAAGCAATTTTCTTTGAACTACTTTCATAAGATTTTGAATAGTTCTTTGACATCAGGTATGTGATTTGGTTTCATAGTATTCAAGATGGAGCCGGTCTATAATGATCCTATAACAAGATTGTGGCATAAAAAATTGCTTAGCTGCAGTTCTGACCATTTCCGGTAGGTTTCCGGTAGGTAAGTTTAAAGGCACTGGAAAAGCTATTGGACGAAAGAAATACCAAACTACGGTCTTTTAGTAAATTTATAGATTACTTTTGACCGAACACAACATTTTCAAAGTCAGCAATACACAGTAATAGCGCTACTTGCTCCAGACGTGCTACAGTTCTAGCATAAGTCGCTATTTTGGCTTGTTTGCAAATTATTTAGCAAAACGCACCAAAACCTCTTTTGGAAGAATTCAATACCAAAATAAGACTTTTTTTGACCAGTACTGTAGACATGCTTCATGAATAATACTTTTTAAACTAGGTTATGGTCACCAATAACATAAAAATAGCATGTATAACATGTACAACAGCGCCGCACTATCTGTGCGCTTTCGGCCATCCAAAATTGAGGCATATGGATGACCCGTATCTTCACAACGAAAAACCCTAGAGCAGATCTGTCAGTATCATAGCTAGACCAGTACATAATCTTAGTTTTGTGAAAGTTTCGTAACAAAATACCGCTTCCCTCTTGATTTATGAACGAAAGTGTATTTCTGAGAGGTGCGGTTTAAATCGAACCAGCATGATCTAGCAGAAACGTAGTAGTTAGAATGCGTCATGGCATAGTGCAAGACAAAGATCGTGTAGAATTCAATCTCTCCTAGGAGACAACGGATTTCGATCAAAATTGGCCGAAATAAAGGTCCTTGACATACTGACATATGGAATCTAATGTGTTTTCATGAGAAAAACGTAATAAAGCTGCCTCATTTGTAATATCGCACTTTCTGATGGCACAAGCACCTGTTCAAAGTTGAGGACGGGCGGGAGAATGGCTTGTATGTGATCTTCACGAGAGAAGTGACCAAACCTATTAACGTAGAGCTAGAATAGTAAAGGAGTCCATCATTGTTAATGTTTCGTCCCGATAACCTTAGCCATGTTTTAGAAAGACTTCAATATACCCTTTTGCTAGATGAAGTAAGCAAATTGACCCAGAATCATCCCGTACGCGTACAGCATTAGGTCAGAACGCATAGGTGTTCACATCTCGCATAGGTTTTATTAAAAGACAGATACGACTTTTTAAACATAGAACTTTGCATTTCGTAAGTAAATATGGGTATCGATTTACTAAGCTTTCAAATATTCGCTAACGGAAAGGTTGCACGTGGGGAAAAAACAATGTACATTTTGCACCTTGGAGCGTCTCGTAGAGATTTCGGGATAACGAAGAAGTGACAATTAAAGACGAGATTCTGTTATGTAGAACGTAGTGTAACGTCAGACGTAATCTCTTATTTCATTTTACTTTCTTTTCTCATGTTTGTCGCCTTCCAAATATCCCTCGGACAATAAACCTAACTGCGTATGTTAATGGAGATGCGTGCGCAATTGGAGGAATCACTCATGTACTGGTACAGACCAGACCCCATTTTCCTTCAGAGAAGTTTGCACAAATAATTATCAATATCCGTTATGGAAAAAGAGGGAAGTCAGATTTCAAGCCCACGGGTCTGAAATATAAGAGGGTCAAGAAGGAGGAACTACAACTATATTAAGATTTCAGGAAAGGGGCTAAACAGAATATAAAAACAATGGAAGACTTTGATGAAGGTGATCGAAAACAATGCCTTCATAAGGTACAAGAGTCATCTGGATGAAACTGTAAGTTACTTCTAGGAGTCAAACTAGAGACATTGCTAGAGATGACCAGTTCATCTACTAGATTTGCCTGATATACATACATGTACCAACTTTTAGTGTAATAGATGAATACAATATTTAAGGGGTGACGAACGTTGATAATTTGAACCTTGACCTTTTAGCTATACAAACCAGTTATGTAAATCAGCAGCAAACATTCAGTGTTATATTTTTTGTATTTTATTACTTTTGCACTTGCGTGTCAGTTAGAAATGTTGAATAGGTACACTTACTCATTTGTTATCATTACATTTCAGACATACAAACTGCATTACACTGACATTCAGCATCCTAATGTTTGAATAGCAGCAAACTGCTGAATGTAATATGTAACACCACTGCACCTGGCATGGTGCACGTGGCAGCCATGATTGGCATAATAGTGGACAGGGGTACAATAAGTAAAAGAATAATAGATTATACAAAGTACATAACAAAAGATGTAAATGAAATCAGTATAACTGAAAGTTATACATAAATAAATGAGTAATACGAAGTTCAACATGAACTGAGGGAATTTACAAGAAAACATAACTTCAAATCATAAACATAATCATTGTTACATGTACATTGAAAAGTAGTGTACCATGCACTGTGACTCTACACCTTGAACTAGCATTACTGTGCATTTGAATATAACATGACTAATACGAATAGCAGGTTTATTTCAATAAAATGAAATAACAGAAAATATGCCATTACAGCCACAATTACTGAATTGGGACATATTGGACAATTAAAAGAAACGTTATCTACAAATGGTTACCATAAATATATACAGAAGAGCTGGGAGATTAGCCATTCAGTAGTTCAACAAGGAATGGTATTGTGCTGTTTCTAAACCTAGATGTTCTGCATTGTCATTATGTTTCTATGTGAACTACTAATCATAATCACAATTGAGTACAGCTGATATTCCTTTATGCATTGAGGAAATATATGGCAAAAAACGTTCCTCTGAGACAGTTGCTGGTTGTACAGCACCCTTAGGTATGCATTATATGGTCCAGTTAATAGGTTGTCCTGATGGGTTCTGCATTTCCCTTGAAGACAATGTCTATCCAGCCACATGTTGACTCTTGGCACCTGTATGTGAAATAAACAGAGGAAAAACTCAATGAAAAGTTATGTTCTGTTACCACATAACTATTAGAATTTTCTAAACATTGTGGTCAAGGTGCAGGTAGACATGAGAAATATCTGCACAGCCCATACTAGTATTTTACCTGCAGGATGTACTCAAAGCCCTTAGTACATGAATAACTTTCATATTAATATTTTGGGGCAAAAAAGTAGAAATGCACCATAATGCTGCTCATCTTTTTGGAAAAGACAAAGTATGCAATGTTCAAGGCACCAAGAGAGGCTAACCCGAGACCTAGTAGTAGTAGACGCTACAGGGTGTACCTTACTGTACCTATGCCAATATGTGTTTCTCCCCTTATTAGGCTATACCGTCTTAATTCTATGGATAACATCCGCGCACAAATTGATTTTTGCCAATCCTAAAAAGTCACATCGATCCTCTGAGGCTCTGGCCTGGGTAGTCCATGCTAGTTAGCCGGTGAGACCTCTTTGTGGAGGATGGCACCCAGGCTACCGAAGCTCCACAACTCAATATCTCAGTACATACGTACAGTGCTGATTCATAAACTTTGCAAAAACTTGTGGTATACGTCGCTATGTAATAACACAAATTCACAAACCATTTAATTAAGTCATGTGGCCTTCCTCCTAATTTCCATGATGACTCCTCACAGTTTATATATGTTATAGACCCAAAATGTTGGGGTTTCCTTTGTCAATATACTGTGAGAACCATGCTTATACAATATGTGTACGTGTGGTACCTCATCATCAGTATACCAAGCTTGGTGCACCTGATACCATGACCAAGGAAATACGGCAAATGCACTTGTATTGCTCAGATTACATGAGACCATTCATCTGAGATACACAGTAAGGTATGGATTGATATCAGGATAGCAGAACTAACAACTTTTGAACTAACTTTTAGCAGAACTAACATCATCTATTGGTAGATGCAACTATCAAAATTATATATGTAATGGCATGTTCCAGAAAGCCTGTGGGGTGGGTGGGGGTGAAAGAGGTCAAAAATAAACTTTTGTCCCTAGCCTTCTTTCAAACCAGGTTTGCTCAAACCCTCCCTTAATTTAGGGATTGAAATACTGGAAAATTGGAGCTGTGCGGTTATTCCAATGTTACCTGCACCAGTGCTATATGCAGAGAAGAGTGTTTTGGGCCCTAGTTCCTTGTGCTGATTTGCTTAAGTCAAACACTTCCTAGTTCCATGTTAAGATTAGGGCAAATCCTCCCCTAGTTCCTGGTCCAGATTTTTGCTGCATTGACTGTCACCTTCATTAAGTTGAACAGGTCATCTCTGTCATTGTTCCAGGATTCCTGCGTAGCTATCTTCTGTTTTGAATATGTAGTGCGAGTTTGTGGCGGGGCTAGCTCCGGTTCATCTTGTGGTGGGAATAAGGTGTCAACAGCAGCTGCTGCTGTGCTGGGACAAGGATGTTGGGGCAATGTACTAGTATGTGTACTGCCAAATGGTATGGGGACACGTGTCACGGATCTCTTTGGAGCTGGACTGTCGTCAAAGATCACAGTCCTTGCCGTCACTTTCTGCCTTTCACACCGAAAGTGCTTGCTTTTGCCTCTGGCTTTTCCCATGTTTCATTCTAAAATAAGGCAAAAATAGCAACAATTATTTTCTTACTCAGTTCCAGACTATAGAAAGTATGCCTCAATAGATTTGCAAATGTGCCCTCTTCTGCACAATTCATGTATAATCCATCTTCTTGGTACTATATAGTAGATGCTGATTTAGAAAAAAATGAAACGCATATAGCTTAGGTTGTACAGTGTATTTTACAATTGTTCTCATTAGAATTATTACTCAAGCAAGGCAAGGACAGGTTTCTTCTGTATAATGAGCAAGAGCATTATTCCCTAACAAACACCTTCATTTGTCAACATTGTTGCAAGTTGTTTTGACTTTTTCTATTAAAAATTTATAAAATAAGCCCCCCACCCCACCCCCCTGTCGCACACGCACCACCCACCACCCGAATTATATAAAGACACGGTCCCGGCCGCTCCTGGAGCACCGTGATGCGCCTATTAAAGTGCCATTGACAGGAGGATAGAATATTTTCGTACTGTTTAATCAGATGTATTAGTTTTCTTCTTTAGCCAAATGCTAATTTATTTTACCGAGAATATATAACGTTATAACGACCATACTATAGCTGGTTTCCTATAGCTAGGTGAGCTGCCCGGCTGAAAGATGGCCGTCTCTTCTCGCATAATTACGCAAGTCTCTCCCAAAACCACAGAATGGGTCCGACCATGCAGGAAATCTGACCCTAGGACCTTATATACTAGTATTCAAGAACAGAGGCACTCAAAGTGATCGAGAAAGTTTGTAGAAACTTTTAGGTCGTCCTCACCACCCCCCTCCCCCATGCCTCGATATTTCCTGGAAACTTTTGGTGAAATTCCAGGCGAACCTTAACCTCAACTTTCGCATAAAGCATTTAAAAATGGGTAGCATACAATCACACTGAAATACCAAATAGAAATGTACCATTAAGAGTAAGTATAAACCATCAAACTTCAAGTCAAACACACGTACCTGTGGTGGTGATTTGAGACCGAAGCCGAGCGCGGCGTTGGTTTGGGTTTCCCAGCATACCCCGGGGCGGTGACCCCGCCTGATGACCCAGCGTATGTCACCATCCATGAGAATCGCTGTGCTATCGTGGAAGGTGTCGGCTGTAGGACGGGCCGAGTCGCCCCCCCCCCCCGATATGTATCGATGGAAGGTGGTCCCCTTTCCACGATAGTTATCGTGGAAGGCGATCGAACGGGGTGTAGTAGTACACTAATGCCCGGTAGAAATGTCGCTCACAGTCGGGTTGTAAACTAACTTGGCCCCGCGACCCTGGTTACGTGCCCTGGCAATTTTGTGATTTGGCTGACGGATGTTTCGTGTGGCAAATCACATTCGATGCCGAAGTGGGCGCACTGGTAACGAAACGGAAAGGCACGGCGCATACGATCGGGAAGTGAGCGCGAATAGCTCCGCGCGCCTGGACGCGCGTCCCGCTAAATTTGTGATGTTATACATCAAACATGTGCCAGAACATTGAATTTTTTTTTTACTGTTTAAGACGTTTAGATATATAGAATACAACAAGGTGCATTCCGTATCGTCCGACCGCGCGTCGGATCGCCCGAAGGCCGGAGGGAGATCCGACCCGCGGGGGGGCTGGGACCAAGGGTGATGCGGAATACACCGTGTTGTATTTTATTTATATCATACCCACCCAAGAAAACGCGCCTTTCAATGCAAGATGAGCCAAAAGTTGGTGCCACTAAACCCAAAAAATGCAACAATGTCAATTCCAACGTCCGAATTTTGTATTCGAAATTCAAAAGCGGCACACGCGATAAGGGCGAAACGCGTTCGAATCGTTCTATGGAAAAATTTGGAAGGGCCGGGCCGTACGCGTTAAGAACCCCCGGGCCGTACCGCTAGTTATCACACGGGCCGGAACACCCGTATCGAACGTAATCGCGGCCCAGGTATGACATAAAAACTTGTACTTACCACAACAGTCGCCCCTGTTCAGCACGCTGACCCGGTTGACTGGGTAGGTACCTCCCAAGTCCACTTTCCACCACGGCTGGTAAACGCGGTTACGGTTAGTGTGAGTGCACTGGTTGTACCAGGTTACCCTCGTACCCCTGGAACCGTCTACAGCCTTCTCAGGTCCCCAGTGTGATGGAGCAGAACTACAACTTGCCGTCTTGCGAAGAGCGACGTTGCTTTCTGCAGGGAAATACCAGCGAAAAATAAGGGCGCCTGAATTTTTACCTCTGTATCTTATTTTTTTAATAATCAAGTAATAAATACAAGTGGGGCATGGTGTACCGCAACTGACAAAAGGTTGAATTGGAGATGGTCATATTGTAGACTGGGAATAAGTGGCATTGGATGGGGGGGGGGGGTAGTGGGTCAAAATGGAAATAAGTGTTTTTGTGAATTCTAAGTCACGCGTTTACCTGGTGGTATTTATATGCCAATTATAAAGCCAAGAATCCCACAAATCCAACCTTAAACCTTGAACGTGTACATCTCTAATCCAAATTTGTTCATTAAATGGTCACTCGTACTCAGGGATCACTGTCTAGTTTAAAGGGGAATAATTTGAGGAAAAGGCGGAATATTCTAATGAAACCGTGCGCTCACCTGTGATACAGCGGTATGATACCTCCAAGTACTTCTGCACTCCGTAACAAGGGTCCCCACCGAAAACGCTGCTACTCGCTGTCACTGAGCACTGCCGCTTGCCCTGACAGGCGGCCCTCACCACGGCCAGGCTGGTGGCCGCGCGGCAGTTGGTACGACAAGTGGAGCAGGCACAGGAGTGGGAGGCGGTCGTCCTGCCGTAGTTCGCCTCCACGATCAACAGCGTCTTTCTGTCCGAGCAAGACAGCTGTAGGGTGCCCCTCTCGCAGGTGAAGGCTGTTTCTGTGTCAACGTTTGTGTATTAATGTCAGGTGAGTAACTTGGGTGAAATATTTGCCCCTTACTCACAAGAAAACGGCGGGATGGCTTTTATAGACAACCCTGATCCTAAGGTACGAGTAATTCATTTTTTTACATTAAACATGTATTTGTTGGATCACCTGTCTTAATCTAAAAAGAAAAAAAAGAATCCTAGCCTACCAACTAATCATTGTTTTTTTTAGGAAGCGGAGACATAACATGGTTTTCCTATGCCTTACCTGTGTGTTGACACCACAGAAACAATACTTAGCCAATTTAAAAGTGGATATTTTTTAATAAATCAACACAAAAATCTCTAAACAAATGAAGGGGAAATGACGTTAAGAATCTTACCATGCTCGGGGACGGTGGTGAAGACGAGTCTCTGTTCCAGGGAGTACAGCCGGGTGTTTCTCACCTCCACTCTCGCCTCTTCAACCTTCGCCGTCACCTCTGACAGTAGACCTAGTGAACATCGTACATGAAAACACGTACATTGTAAAAAAAAATCCGATACAAGTAAGCTTTCTTATCGAATGATGTACATGTAAACCGATAATTTTCTCATTATAAGAAAAAAATCCTACCATCCACCATTCCTTAGGCCAGAAATTGTTTAAGCCTCCATATTAAATGTCGTTAAGTTAATTATGACCACGGTGGTCAAAATTGGGCCCCGATCTCCCCACCTGCAGTAGAACCCGAACCGTGTTCGATATGACGTAATTCGAATAGAACAGTGTTCGAAACGGGGTCACCCGCGGTCATTTACAGTAAACATGGGTCTTCTGGCCCCTTTTTTCATGTGTACCTCCTAACAGAAAAAATCCACCTTTTAACAAATATTTTCCATTTCCTGGACAACTACATGTCTGCCTTCATTTTGTAGTGGGCTGGAACATGAAACGAAGCTACTGCCGTTATCGTGGGTGACCTTGAAGATCGCAATGCTTGTACTCATCAGCCTAAATAAACACTACTCATATTCATGCCGTATGACATGCGTCAAAAACTCGTTTAAGATTGGAAGCATGGAGAGTCCAACATATCTCATTGACGGCTCAAAATGACCGTAACGGGTTTGTCCAGAATCGTGTCTTAGGGATTTTCGAAAAAGGACCTTGATTTTGAATTATGAGCAATTGAGTGCGAAAAATGTCAAAAAATGCCGTTTTTTCACATTTATGTCGACAAAAACTATACTTAAAATCAGAAATTAAAAAATTCCTAAGACACGATTTTTGATCTTATTCCTAGTCGTCCAAAAATAATAAAAAGTCGGGGATTTTGGGTAACATACGTAGCCAATCTTAAACGGTGTTTGCCGAAAAACATGACTCGGACTGTCTCGGACTGGCGCTCCAAATCCCGCAAAAAATCGTCTTTCGGAGCGAGATTTTTCAAAATCAGTAATTTAACGTAAACAACTAACATTAAACCTATGTAAACACGATAATTTCATTTTATCTTGACGGAATTTACCCTTCAATACTATTTGTTTATTTTCAAATGGTTTACGGGTAGTCCAAAACAGGCCAAACTTGCGTCTTGTAACCTGATACGTTTTCGAACCCCCCTAGCAATGGGAAAGAATACCGTAGTGACAGACCGCCGTGGACCTTAATTTAAAGAAGAAATCCAATGATTCCGTCACATTTTTCAATCCCTTTTACCTCCTTGTAGAGGGTCGTAAAGTTAGAACCTATTCAAAGAAGGGTATTGGACTGCCTTCAAAAGAATTGATAGCAACCAGGAGGATATTTACGCTGATTAATGTTAGACATCCAGGTAATACGATACGCCAAAAAGCAGTTATTCAAGCAACTGGATATGATTTTGAAAACGGTCAGACGTTTCAGCTAGTATCCACTAGCTTTCGTCAGTAAATGAGGTGAAATGCAGGTTCATAAGCACAAACTGTTGATTGATATACAAACTGTTGATTGATATGCTTATAAACCTGCATTTCCCCTCTGGTCTCTCATTTACTGACGAAAGCAAGTGGATACTAGCTGAAACGTCTGACCGCTTCCAAAACCATATCCAGTTGCTTGAGTAACAGCTTTTTTGCAGGAGGATATTTGACTTTTTAGCTCTTCCGCTTCCTGCGTAGTGAGGCCGTACACAGGCGGACTGTGCCACATCATGGTCATGTACAGGAGAAGGAAGACTTTGCTGTAAGTCCAGGCTCCCATGTTGAACGGTGTTCGTCTAAGATGAAGAAACAATGTCAAGGAAGTGTTTTAATAATTTTGTTGACAAGTCTCCAACATACAGAATCATGAAAAAAAGGGTATAAACTTTTAAGATACCATACCTTTTTAAGAAAATGTTTCATAGGTTGTCATGCTGTTATGTGTTCTACACTACCAAAATTCTATTTCTTATTTTTCTTCTTTTTTCTAATGTTGAGAAATATCCTCTTGCCAGGGGGATTTTCAAGAAAATTCAAGAAACATTTTTTAAAGATTTTGTACAAGGAAAAACAAGAAAAAGCATTTCTGGTAGTGACTGTAGGCATTTATATTTCATCAAATCAATATTGAATTCCGTAGGGATATCCTTTCCGTATACATTTAAAGATAAAATATCACAAGTTGCCAGGACCTACCCTGTGGGCGATTTCCTCTCAGCGTGGACAGAGCGCAGACTGAGCCCCACAGAACCTTCGGGCGATCTGGCCTTCAGCGTAAAGAAACAAATTACATATCTGTCATAATTGTATTACACAAACACAAGGGCGGTAATTTCCACAGCTCATTTAGTGTCGTGTAGTAACAATACGTTAATTACGACTCTGTTTACTAGAAAATAATTTACTCACAGAGGGGGCAGCATATTTTCGTTAACTACATTTAACGCCAAGCAACCTTTTGTTCAAGTCCTTGAACACACCCTAAATTCTATTATGACATTTGTAGTAATGGAGGAGTTTCAGCCTCTACATAAGACGTCCTGGATTTGGACTTGCTTTTGCCTTAACATTTATACAAATTGCCCTTAACATTGACACAAATTTTCTTTCACATTTACACAAATTTCCCACTTAAAAAACTGAACAGTATTTACTGTAGGACTGAGAGATATCGCTCAAGTGCAATACTACACATGGTACTGTCCTAAACTTGTAATAACGTCTGACCTGTTTATTTTAACCGTTTTAATTTAGTGGTTGTTAATGTTTTTTTAAATATACCCTGTCCATGAAATGTTTATAGATATGTCTGATATAGAGATATGCCGTTTCTTATTGTTAGTAAACTCTGGAAGGCCCCACCCCCTCCAAAATGGAACGTTCCACCGCCTCCGATGGTGCTGCCAAATCCAAAACCACCACCATACATTCCTATATTACAACATATTTACAGTTAGGTATCACATTTTTCAAAACATATATCTCAATACAAATATGACATAAAACATAATAAACAATTTCCATACTGATCTACTTGTATTGTCCTAAGTTAGATCATAATTTTACGTACAGTTGAAATTTAACCTTTCAATCTACATTTGATGCATCAAAATTACGGTGAGAAGGCTTTGCTGTTTAAAAGATATTATTTCAGCCAATATGCATAAATTTAGGTATCACTTTTCTTTGACTTAGGGTCTATATATACAGACTCTTATTTCAGCTGCATTTCCCAATATGTTGTAAACAAAGTCTCATAAAAAACTGAGTAACTCACCAGGTCCGAGCCCCCCTCCCCCTGCAGTGGGCCCTCCCGGCCCCCCGCCACCGAAGTGGGTGTTGAAGTGTGGAACAGTCTTCTTCCTCTTCTTACCGATCTCCTCTTTGTCTGGAGGTGGGAGAAAATCACATCAACACAAGATTATCAGCACTTCTATTCTACTCAAATCATGCCCATTCCTGTCCTTGGTGCTGAACACCATCAACTGTAAAACACATCAGATTTCGTAAAATACATACAATACTTTTCTCTAAAAACACTGCTTTTTCTCAAAACTATAATTATGACTGCTTCACAACAAATACATTCAACCATTATAACTGTTTTCCAAGTTTTTGTACCTACATAGATCTGAGGAAAGTACAAGGACAGCAAACTTGGCTGTTATTCAAACTTTCCTTTTGCAGTATCTAAAATACCTCAATCTGATTGTAAAGCAATGATGCAAAGTGTTTGGATAAGTCCCCATTTCTTTGTGCTGAAAGTTCAGAACATGTTTGGAAGGTAAGTGAAGGATTTGGGGCCGTCAAATTAGTAAGGCTGAAACTACAAAGCAAAAATTTTTGAAACCACGTACCGAACTGCTGAGGCTGGTAGGTGAAGGGTTTTGGGTCGCTGAGTTCTCCGTCGGACTTTCTGCGCAGCTGGACATGGACGCTGATCGGCCGCTCGATCGCCACGTTGTGGTACAGCGGAGTCTTAAACACGATCGCAAACTGTAGGAAAAAAAACCGATGAAACAAACTTACAAGGGTTTCTGTGTCTCACAATGGCTGTAGAATAGTTACAAAGGATGTACAGCACAAATAGTACTTGTGCTATCTGATGAAGACAGTCTGTGCCTTTAATTGCTGCAGTCAAGAAATTCTGAGGCTCATGAACTGACCAGGAATCTGTATAAGGATGTTTGGCTGCATCACCTGCCGCGCTACAAGGCCCTGTTAAGTCTACTTATTACTGTGTTTTAATTATCATGTATTTAACACTGTTTTGTATTTTTTATGCACAATGTCTATTAATTTGTGGGCATGGTGGCCTTGAAAAGGTGTACTTAGGTCCACCTGTTCCACCATGCCTTCCATTTATATGTGTATGTGGTGAATTGTAATAAATAAATAAAAAATAAATAAAATAACCTTTAATACCAAGCTATACAGCTGTGAGACAAACAAGTACAAACAAACCCATGTTGACCTGACGTACCTGTCTGTGGACGTCTGCAGGCCCGAAGTCTCCGTAAGCCTCCCACTCCGACCCGCCATTGGTCGATTCATCAGCCTCTTCATAGAAACGCACCTGGATGTCATCTGTACAAACATCAGGCAAACTCAGCTTCATTTTTCACTTTTATAATATTCATATGACATAGCAATCTTCTAAAGAATGATGCACATGTACTATGGAACATTCTCTTTCTATCTTGGGGTTAGAACATCAAATACTCGCCGTTTCTTTCAGTCCCCTATCGTGCATACAGTCATATTATTGTGTTAACTTTACAATCAAACAGCAAGGCTAGCAACTGTTTTAGATTTAGATTCTCATGTCTCAAGTCAACATAGATAATTTTTCTTGGCATGACACCATTTTAAAGTTTCCTTTTTAATGAGGAAGCAGTATTTACACATATGTTAAGCTGATATAGCTAATATGCTCAGTAACTGTCATGTAAAGTTCATGTAGAATCAGGTGAGGTCAGATCATGTGAGGTCAGGTCATGTGAGGTCATGTGAGGTCACCTGATGTCGCTCACCTTTCTGCACCTTGTCACACAGCAGGAAGACCTCGTCCCCGCCGGTCACACAGCCGGAGTGCCGGTCCATCCGGCAGATCTTCAGCGTCGACGCGTTAGGGGCCTCTGGGATGATGATAGGGAGAAATCATTTAAAACCGATTATCTTTTCACAAGTTTTATTTGGTTTGTCGAAGTGCTAACTCAGGCTATGAAATTTAATAATGTAACTTAAAATCAAATCACTGCTTTGATAAGTATACTGTCATTAAAAAAACAACTAAAAAGACAAGAACTTTCTTCAATTATTGGTGCCAAATGGGAGGTTTTTTTAGTCATAACCAAAATGGTACAAGACTTAGTACATGGTAAATGAGATACACAAGTAGTTACTAAGAAATTCTATCTGGTTGCTCGAGTTTTCTTGTGTACACATACAGGTTTTGTTTTTGCAGAAGAGGGAGAATCTGAGAACCAAATTGTTATGGCCTAACAGATGAGGATACAACAAATCTTCAAGCTTTAGTTAGAAACAAAAATCAAGACATTTGAGAATACGTACTGCTGTCGAACACAGCGTCAGAGATGACCGGTTGTAGAGTGCGTGTGTACGTCCCGTTCTCATCCTGCAGGAAAGCCTGGAAACAAACCCGCACGGCGCTCAGGTCCATCTGCTTAGCCTGCTCCTGGGACTCCTTCACAATCTGTCGCTTGTCTTGTTCTGGTAAAGAAGTCATGGTGTAGAAAACACTGGTCATTCTTGAGAAAGACAAATAAAGTCAAAACCGGTCAAATTCCGTCTCATTGTTGTCATTTTCCCAATGTTAAGAACGATGTAGAGAACAGCTGTGTTAAGTCTACTGAGAATTGTTCAAGATCTGACTCTGTGAAATATGTAAGTTTTATATCTTACATTCATTTATTCATTCATTCATTGTTAATAATATGTTCCTATGTATGTGTACTACATGTACATGTATATATATTACTGATAGACAGAATGAGAAACGATGAGAAAAGCGAGTGATGTCCCTCCCACCTGTGATGTTATGATAGACAGAATGAAAGAATAACAATAAGATAAACACCTGTGATGTACTTGTTACTGTCGTCCTCACTCAGGTTGTCGAAGTCGAGGATGATTTTCCCCGTCTCCTGGCAGCGCCGCGCGGCGACCAGCTCCTTCATCTTCCTCTTCTCCAGGATGGACGGAACGTTCTTCTTCGTCACGTGGAGGACACCAAGGTTTCGGAACCTGTTAGGAACAGCAGAGAGGAGTAGAGTTACAGGAATAAGATCTATCAGTTTTGCTTAATGGAAACAGTTCACTCTACACACATAGAACAATCCCTCCCTATCTGTAGGTAATGACAGACTCACGTTGCTGGCATTGTCCCTGGGTCTGACCTGCACCACAGAGACTTACAACGCATGTGCACGCAAACATATGCAAACACACAAACACACACACACATGCTCTCTCTCTTTCCTTCACATACACAAGCACGCATAATCAGAACAGTCCCTCTATACCCATAAGTAAAGATTAACTCATGTAGCGGAGATATGTCCGACCAGCATCACAAAGATACACAAACACACACAGAACTACATGTAAAGATTAACTCACGTAGCAGACATTCCTTCGGTCTGACCTGCACCACACAGAGACACACACAGACAGACGTACAAACAGATAGACAAACACGCACAGAGATAAAGACAAACTCACGTAGCGGACATGTCCTTAGGTCCGACATGCACCACACAGATACACATATTCACACACAGAAACACACACACAGACAAGACACACACAAACACACACAAGACAAACTCACGTAGCGGACATGTCCTTGGGTCCGACCTGCACCACACAGAATCCGTCCTCGTTACACTGTTTCCCCACCAGGTAGTGGGCGTGCGGCCGCGGCTGGTCCTCATTGGTCATCAGAGTCACCACGATACGGGCGTAACCTTGGTAACCAACGATCTGAGAGATCAGGGAAAAGTGCAGAATTAATTGATGAATCATCATCATTGGTCTTCCTCATTATGAGGTGTAGCCTCCAGAACTGTTTGAGGCTACTGAGACAAGTTCCTGCACTTCTAAATTAGTTTCTGTTTCTATGAGTCTCTTTAGAGGTATGATTAATATTGTGTGGGATAATAATCATAACTGCTAACAAACTTGCAGACAAATATCATCAAATAACAACAAGCAGCAACACCCTATTTTGGTCCTCACAATTATCAGTACTCCAAAAGATAGTTTTTATTTAAAAAGAAGAACTTACAAAGCCAATTTTACAAAAATGGTTAAAAGAGAGGAAATTGTCCGATGTTACCTTGACAGACGGGTAAGTTTTCCTGTTCTTCTCACTGTGGACCCCTGGGATACCTCCGTGTGACGGACCCTCGCAGCCATACCGGAAACGGAAACCGCGCTGCGTGGGGACAGACATGATATTACTGTCAAAAATGTACTAACTAATCAGTTTTAAGTTTTTAACTGGTAAAAATCTGTACTAATTAATCAGTGAACAAACTGTAGCTATGATAGTCTGATATATTTCTTGACACTGGTGAATGAATTATAAACCTTGCCTTTCAAATGCTGTAGGTAAATTTCAAATAAAATCATTAACATGGGAGAAAAAAAAAGTAAGAATGCTGATCAGATGCATTTTTACCACACCATGAAAAGGGGTGTCTTGTTGTTTTTTTTTAATTTATTTACTTCATAGTTCACCACAAAAAAGCCTCATGAGAACCACTTAAATGTTTTGGCTTACTGTAGAGCCAATGAGGACAGATATTTGTTGACCTTAGACTTGGAAAGTTCAAGGTTATTCCATAGTGAGCATCTTATAGTACAATGTAAATCTTGTACATGCATCATTGAGGCTTAAACTAGTAAAAGTGGATCCAATCAAAACACAAGGGCAGACATTCAGAACCAATTATACATGATTAGATACACCCTAACATTGATTGAGTAGTTATTTATCATTAGATATGAAAACAAGGAAGTCCTTACAGATTTGGGCTGTTCAGTGATCTGTAGGTAAGGCTGCCCCTGCATTCCTGTAACAAACATGATCATAGGTTAACAGACACACAGAAACATGGACTATGCACCATTCATACATGATGTTCCTACCTGTTTGATGTTTTAGTTTAAAATCGCTATAAATGCTTCCTTGTATTTTGTGTATCGTTACTGTACTCAGGGCCAGCCCTTTGTAATAGCTGACATGACACTACATTTACATGTATGTTTCTTACAGCCAAACCAGTATATATAATAGAAAAAGATTTAGAGAATTAGAAAGTATTCCTGTGACATTAGTGTGTACATTACCAACGTAGTAGTTGGGCAAGAATTATTATTTAGACATCATGCTGCCCCAATGGTTGACTAAGCTACGGGAGAGTGAGTTAGGCAGAATTGGCTATGTGTCTCTTATAGCCGAACTGGTATGTAAGAGAAAGTAAGGGAAAGTGAGAGAAAGTGTCCACCTGCGACAGGTGTGTAATAATAAGTTACCTGGCGTCCCGTTCATGGCGTGCTGCATCCCGGTCATCTTTTGCAGCAGGCTGATGTCCGGCGCTCCGTCCTCCCCGTTAATTATCTCGTTAACGAGCGACGCCGGTAATTCCACCGACTCCAGCGCTGTGTCTGACATGGCGGAATCAAAGCCCTTGACGTTTTAGCGCTCAGTTTCTCCCGTTTTACCTCACAAACGCGTAACAAGTACGGAAAGTCTTCTGTGAAGAAGAAAAACAACAAGAAGGGAAAAAAAAGTCAATAAAATTGTAAAACTCACCTTGTTGTGACTCTAGTTGGAGGGGTTTTTAAGGAAATGTTGGGAGGAAATTAGCAAAATGCCTAACGTTGCTACAAGGTAGCCACAGTGGTTCTATAGAGTCAGGGACTCAGAAAGGGGAAGTTGTTGACTCATTTGCATATGATTTGCATATCCAGTGGAAATCCCCGCGAGCGTCTGGCAATATTTCTGGCAGGAGGTAATGACGTCATCACTAACTAAACAATGGACTACCTGAGGACTGGACTGTACCATCTGGTTACCATACGGGGGTAAAAAACTGTATTTTCCAACTTCTTTTTTTTCTTTTGCATATAAACTTATAACAGCAACCCTGATTTTAGTCATTTTCCATCTTGATAGGGTTCTGGATCTTTTTGAAAGCCAATCAATTTTTAACGGAAATAGAAAACTAGTTCATACCCCCCTCTCAAACAAAGACTTAAAGTGTGCCAGGCCTCCCAGGTTGGGTGTAACAGTTTAGAAAGGAGAAGTGTTTAGTGCACAGTTCTAACAAGTGTCAAGAAAATACCACAGGTGGTCATAATAATACTAGTAGTACTTCCTTCTTGTTTATCTTTCCAGGTTTTTCAGTTCCACTGTGACTCAGTGTCACAAATTCGAAATGACAAAATATGCGTGTCGTGACATGCCGTGGCTTGTGGAAAAGTACTTTGAGGGATTCTTTGTTTTGTGCTTTAAAAATATTGACAAATTTCAACAGCAACATTGGCTTTCCGTTTTGCACGCCAGATACAAAATTCGGAACTTCCTCGAAAACATCTAGTCTCGTCGAATTACAGAGAATTTACTCGTGTAAGAAACTGTGCCCCCATGGCCATGGTATCCAGGTACAGGGGTTTATATCAACACTATTGGTTTCTCACTAGACTTCTACAAATCGCACTTTTTGCGATCCTACACTAAAAGGGGGCAGTGCGAGAAACCTACAACTTCCGAGTAGCCGAGGTATAACTGCATTCAGGTAAACAATAACGGCCTATTAACAGCAACAAATGCGATTTTTCGGAGCTGTGACTCACCAAGATCGCTCCCAGATCTTCAAAAGTGGCGTGAAACCCCGTTAGTTTGCAATTCCAGGGTAGATTTGGACTTGGACCACAGTGGACTTGGACGTGGGAAAAAACACTACGCCAGACTCGAGCGTAAAGTCCCTAAACCTGGGAAAACCCCGCATTTCCAGCTCAGCTCTGATTAGTCGATTCTGGTCAGCTGGTGGAATATCAGAGCCTGTGATTGGCTGGAGCTGGGGCGAGCCAAAAATAGATCTGCGTCACCAGGAAGTGTTCCAGGTAAGGCTGACTGCGCTTCTAGCGGTTTGATATAAAACTGCAAGCAATGCTCTCTACCGCTGCGTTTCACTAACATATCGCCAGACGGCGCTTCTACACGGCCGCAAAGAAGTGTGCAAAACAACCTGATGATGGCAAACTTAGTTAATGCTTAACTAGGATACGAACCAAGTCAGGGGTAAACTTTGCAGAGGCTATACTACTAAAAAAAAACGAAAAGAAAGCAGACACATTGTTTTGGCACACAGTACAAAATGCACATGATATAAATGGTACTATGTTGTTGCGTGTGTGACTAGACAATCGCAATGTTGTAGATTCTTGTTCTTTTCCAACCTGCCCCCCCCCCCCATGACCTTCAAACTTGTCCCCTACTCTTGAGCGGACATTTTCCTTAAGGAACACATCTGGGCACAGGTATGGTGGACAGACTTTGGTAACTTCGAACAGTGATATTTAGTTGATAACTCTAAAGGATCTTTATAATGATAATGATAATGATAACTTTATGATGATATACATTATGATATACATGATACCTACGTATGACAACAACCTATACCTATCTTTATACATATGATACCTACCTACCTATAAACATCTTAAAACTCTTATATACCTGACAGAAGTTAAGTGTTAATGATGAACATATCAAGGCATGTAGTGAGCAACATTAAATCGAGCCATGAAAGTTCATCTTCTGGCAGAAGTATATTCTGTTAGATATTGAATTATTTCCGAGAATGGGCACGGTAATAATGACAGAAATTCTATACTTTCAATACGAATGGACTTGGACGGGGGCCTGCTTGGGGGGGGGGGGGCGACAACGCTCTACGCTGAAACCTCTCGATTACGCTTTACGATAAATTCCAAGTGGCTACAACGCATTACGTAGAATTAAAAAGACGAATACGCTCTACGTACTAGCTATGCAAAATGCGTCAATTACCCTCTACGTTGAATTAGAGCGCTCCGTCTAATTCGTAGAATTAAAACGTCCGATTACAATCTACGCAAAAGCGGGCATGCGGGCCCCTTTGGACTGATTTAAATGTGCATGTACAGCGGGTCTAGCAAGACTCGTTCCATTGTACATGTAGCACCGCAGACAACAAAGGGGGTACTCGGGGCTGTACTTTTTATATTATCTCCAAGCAAATCTTACGGTAGCCAAGACAGTAACGGTCCAAGAGGCACCACAGTATATCCAAAATGCTACCTATATATGCATATTCTAGATCTACTGGCTACCGAAAGATCTGCTTTAAGATAACTTTCCTGTTATTTTCACGCCACAAAATGGCGGACAGAACTCGTAAGCTACCCGTGACCCGCCCGTTCCAAAGTCTACACGTCGCTAACGGTCAGAGTAAACGGGCCCTACAGTGCCCAGTATAGTATCAAGGGCAGTACGCTAGTATCAAACTAGAGTTCGGAGGGCTCATGCCTTCGACAGTGTGATATTGCTTTCGTGGGTGTTGTGTGTATGTATAGTGTAGGCTTTTTGAAGATGATTATCGTAGTTTCCGTCAGGACCAAAGAAAAATGATCGCAGTTGTATCTCGCGTTGGGGTGGACGGATGTAATTGGGACTCGGTATACGTTCTGCTATTGGGCTGTAGATGGTGCACGTTCTTTTGTTCTTATTGTATTTGTGTTTTCGGGCGTGAAAATGAATTTTATTGGCGGCCCCCGGACACCCCTTTGACTCAGTTTGAGTCTGAAAATGGTCGCCCGGGTTGACCTTTGGTGTGTTTGTGGTATTATGAGATTGGTCCACTTTTTTGTCACAGAGGGGTGTTCCACAGAGGGGGTGTTCGGTGTCGATGAAAGATTTGTTTTCAACAAGGCACTGGTATCATTTGTGGGTGGACGTGGTGAGATATTAGTTGTTCCTGACGTTTTAAATTAGATACAATCGAACGCAAGTTTTGCGAGTAGTAAAGTGGTGTATGCTAAAGTACGGGACATCACCAGGACCAAGGACATTCTATCACCGTGTGATGAAAGCTTCTTGCCGGGACAGACCTCGATCTGCTCGGAAACATGTATAGAGAGCACCGGGCCGTCACGCCGAAGGTTACGTGGCTTACACTTCCGGGTTATCGAACAAGGACATTATACAGGTCCTTGAACGAACGTAAAATTATGTGGAAAAAATGCCATAAATCCGCAAATAGATATATATTTTCCCCAAAGGTTCTTTGAATTGTGGCAATCATATTTTCACTAAATGTGGCTATGCAATCGTGGAAAACAGCGTTTTAGGGGGCACACCCCAATTTATTTGGGGGCCTCTATGCGAAGCTGCACACCCTCAAATCTAGCGACCGTCTCTGGCGTGGAATAATTCGGAAGGAGAATAACTGTATATGGGACGAAAGGATATCTCTTCAGCTACAAGACAAGCTGAGTTTGGTTTCTTCAACCTTTTTTAAGTTTGGTAAAATCAACGGAAAAAACATTATTTTCACTCCAAAATTAATGCCCAAAATTGCGAATTTTCGCGTAGGATAATCCCACAAAAAACATTTTCCGGCAGAAATGACTGATGCTGGCAGAAGGAACCAAGCCTTGACTATACCCGAGTAAATTATAAAGAAAATTCTAGTACTGTAATTTTCTGAACAGTCCACGGCGCGAGGGTTGCAAATCCACCCCTACGAAGCCGCAGAGCGAAATCTAGGTCAAACGGGGGCGGATTACACTTGGCGCGCAAGGATACCCGGAAGTAAGGTTCGGAGCCAAAAAAAATTTTCACCCCAAAATCACCATTTCTTACACTCTTCAGCCATGTTAAAGTTTAATGATACTTCGTGGCAGTTTATTAGAAATGTCACCTCAAACTTGGACCCTCAAAACCCTTTCGTCACTTTTTTTACAACGGACTACGAAGAACTGGGGTGTGCACCGTTTAGTGCATGTTCCTCAAGAAAGAAAATTACTCCGCACGTGTAGGGTCTAAAAGAGTCCCGACAAAAAAATGATTGTGTCCGAACAGCGTGAGTTTAGGTCCACCATAAAATCTCTTTCATCCCTCAGACCTGATCTAAAAAGGATTTGAGATGGAAGCCTGTTTATTACTGACAGGATCAGGCAGGGAAGTTTCGGCGTCCGGGCGATTGTCGGACGTATACGCTTATTTTGACCTGAGTACTGCGGTGGGGCACAGTGAGCCAAAAGAGGGCCTCTTGCGGGTCATGGGTAATTGCCATACTAGCAGTGTGTACACCGACGATTTATTTTGGTACCTCTTTTTTAGATAATTTTTTTCTTGTGCAAATTATGCTCAGAAAGGCCCAGTTTTCTGGTAAGAAGGACAGAAGAATGTATATTTTTAAAATTTGGCCAAAAAGTCTGACATTTTTCATGGTTTGACCTGTTATTAGCCTTTAAAAACTTGTGATCTTGTTACCTGCTATTAGCTGCGTGTAGTAGCGATGGCTTGGGGATTTATCTCCCTTTTGTGTATTTGAGGATTTACAGATGAGTTTTTGATAGCCTATAGTCTGTCAACAGCATAACTTGAGAAAGCTTAGGTGGATTATCTTGATATTTGGTAGGTGGGTAGGTCTTGATGGGACCTGGAAATGATTAGACTTTGGACCCCCTAGCGGCTTGTTGTGGTACTGCAGCTGAACTTCCAGTTTTGATATCTCATGATCTACACATGCTGGGGTGACGAAATCTGGATGGTAGGTAGCTCTTTTGCTGGGGAAGAAGTGGCGTGAGCTTGGGGCCCCCTACGCGGGCTTGCTCAGGAACTGCAGGTCTATCTGTTTGAAAATATTCAAAAAGAAGGATAACTCAAGAACCGGTGGACGGATCGTCGTGATTTTTGGTATGCAGGTAGCTTACGTGATGGTCGGTATAATTATGCGGCAATTACGCAAATCTGGATGTAATTTGCATAATTAATGGAGAAAATTCTATACATCAGCTGCATTACATTGTAGGACTATTCAAGCTTGTGACATGTAATTGAGAACGAGAGAAACACAGGCAGATATTGATTATGTAAATTAATACTTAATCTGCATAATTAATGAGAAAATGTAATAATTCCATAATGCTAACTGCCTGGAATTTCATACTTGGGGTTGCTGGTGTGTTTTCTAAATTTAAAGCGACCAGTGTTACTGCAGTAACGTACGGACCTCCCACGACGCCCATTTCCGAAATTGATCTTGCTATCGTCAACGGTAACTTGCTCGCAAAAAATCGTGAACATCCATTTGCAGATTCTCGAATTATCCCGCTAACAACAATAACGACCACCACAAAAGGTCAAAATCAATGACATGGGAACCCCCCACGAGGCCCATATCCGAACTTGACCTTGGTATTTTCAATGGTAACTTGACCAACTAAAAAACATGAACATCCATTTAAGATTCTCGAGATATCTTGATGACAAGGAAAAACACAAAAAACAAAGGTCAACTGCAGTGACATAGAAACCCCCACGGGGCCCATCTTTGAACTTGACCTCGGCATTCTCAACGGTAACTTGCCCACTATAAATCATGAACATCCATTTAAGGATACTCGAGATATCTTGATGACAAGGAAAAAACACCAAAAACCAAGGTCAATTACAGTGACTTAGGAACCCCCCACGAAGCCCATTTTTAGCCTTGACAATGGCCACCCCCAGATCAACCTGCCTGCCAAAAATCGTGAACCTCGGACCATGCCTTCAAACTTTACCGTGCATAATCTACAAAACAGGCCGAAACCGATTTCATAGCCTTCTCGTCGAAGGCAAAAATGATTTTTCTTGTGCAAATTATGCTCAGAAAGGCCCAGTTTTCTGGTAAGAAGGACAGAAGAATGTATATTTTTAAAATTTGGCCAAAAAGTCTGACATTTTTCATGGTTTGACCTGTTATTAGCCTTTAAAAACTTGTGATCTTGTTACCTGCTATTAGCTGCGTGTATTAGCGATGGCTTGGGGATTTATCTCCCTTTTGTGTATTTGAGGATTTACAGATAAGTTTTTGATAGCCTATAGTCTGTCAACAGCATAACTTGAGAAAGCTTAGGTGTATTATCTTGATATTTGGTAGGTGGGTAGGTCTTGATGGGACCTGGAAATGATTAGACTTTGGACCCCCTAGCGGCTTGTTGTGGTACTGCAGCTGAACTTCCAGTTTTGATATCTCATGATCTACACATGCTGGGGTGACGAAATCTGGATGGTAGGTAGCTCTTTTGCTGGGGAAGAAGTGGCGTGAGCTTGGGCCCCCTAGCGGCTTGCTCAGGAACTGCAGGTCTATCTGTTTGAAAATATTCAAAAGAGGATAACTCAAGAACCGGTGGACGGATCGTCGTGATTTTTGGTATGCAGGTAGCTTACGTGATGGTCGGTATAATTATGCGGCAATTATGCAAATCTGGATGTAATTTGCATAATTAATGGTGAAATTCTATAAATCAGCTGCATTACATTGTAGGACTATTCAAGCTTGTGACATGTAATTGAGAACGAGAGAAAGACAGGCAGATATTGATTATGTAAATTAATACTTAATTTGCATAATTAATGAGAAAATGTAATAATTCCATA
>NW_017803840.1:149798-165329 GCF_001625305.1 Branchiostoma belcheri | reverse complement strand
TATATAGGTAATAGATGGGTAAAATAGGTAGATCGAGATAATTAAGTAGATAGATAGATAGTCACGTTTCTTACTGTTTGAATATGTAGTTTTCTGTAAGTTTTGGCCAATTTTTTTTTCCAGAATGAGTGAGCCTGAGAGCGGTCCGGAGAGCAAAGATTCTCTGGATACTGATTCCAGCGAGGACTCGTTCGACTACAGCGGCACTGATGAAGAGAAAGAAAGTAAATAAGCTTTTTATTTTTATCTTTTTCATTTAACAAAAATCAGTGTCTGAAACGAAAATGCTATCTACATGCTCAATTCGTGACCCTATCATGTCCAGTTCACATGACCTCAAATTAGGAAGTTCTGGTGCAGTGCCATAGCCACCATCTCATCAAGACCTAACCACCTACCAAATATCAAGACTATCTACAAGCCTTCTAGAGTTATCGTCTTTACAAACTCAGATACAGACTCGACAAGCACAAGAACGACACCGAAACATTAAACGTATATATCAGCGCCACCATTAAATAAACTTTATGATGTGATATTGTTTGATACATTATCACATCATAAAGTGATATAACATTTTATATAACAAAATTATTTAATATAACATTGAGTTTCCTGCGTATGACAAAAATTATTTGATATAACAAATAAATGTATACCATCAAAACAAACAATTTACAGTGAAACATAAATTCTTAGTATAATGGGAGCTTTATTCCAACACAAGGGTGCATGAGGATCAAATATCAAACTACCATTGTTGGAATAAAGTGCATTGCACCATGATTACTACCAACACAAATGAACTTCTATAATAAACCTTACTTCTATAAGCGAAAGTTCCACCCACCCAATATATCTACTTTCACTTTCATTCCAGTTTGGTGAACATTGAAGATGGATACATCTTAGATAATAATGCCTGGATTACTTCCCTATATGCGTAGTTCTACCTATCACTATCATGATAAATTCACACTTTTGAAATGTTGTAATTATTGACATTCTTAACCTGTTGTTTTTCTACTAGGTCCGCGTGTTGCCATCCTGCACGCAGCAGAGGATGAGGAGTTCGTCAGGAGGCTGGTGGGGGAGCTGATAGATCTGGATGCGGGTGGGTATTACAGTCTACCCGAGACAGCCATTGTCACGGGTGCTCCTGGTGTCGTCAGCCGCGCACAGCTCACGTCCACACTGACCCTCGGCAGCGTGAAACTTGTCGTGCCCGTGATCAGCAGACACCTGCTTGCTGACCAGTCCTCGCTCACGGTCGGACTGGAAACTGCCGTCAGGAACAACAAGCCTCGATACGCCATTTGGCTGGACCAGAACGTGGATGACTTCCGTGAGTTCGGTACGTTAGTGAGCCGGCAGTACCCAACCCTGGAGGCGCCGGCCAGGCGGGTCCAGCGGCACAGGGTTGAGGAGAAGATGCCCGGCAGTATTTTCAGTATTTACAGGTGGATGGAAGGCATCGCCTGGGGTGTGCGTGACGCGCTCTGCAGACAAACAGGTGAGGATGGACATAGTATGACTGTTACACAACGCAAAAAATATGGACTCTTTTTGTCACATATAAATAAAAGTTACATTATAGGACTGCTCTCATACAACTTACCCATACAAGGTAAGAAGAAGTTTACAGGTAGCGTATGTTCAGCACAGATGCCTCTGTAACCAAGTGAGAAACTTTCACTTTCAGTTTTACTGGATGGAAAACATAACAAAGAAGCTGTACACATTATAGCGATAAAATACACAGAGGAATTTATGGCTGTGTAGCTGCTTCATAAAGTTTCATATTATTTGTTTTCACAAGAATCACACAGAAGACATTTTGGGGATTTGGAAATTATTTGTTTTCTGTACTGTTCGAATACATATCCTGAATATGAGACGGAATACTTGTTAATTGGAGAGGTGGTCTCAAGGCACATAAAATTAAACATTAGAAAAATGTTATCATAAGTATAGCTCTTCATGAGATATACTTGCTACCTTTATCTTGTACTGCATGGTTATTATATATTTGTATAACAAGATTATGATTATGAAATTCATGCCTCAACAGTTTGTGGATTGACACGATATCGCTTCATAGAGAAAGCCATGCTAGGCGACGCATGCCGTTTGTCTGTTCCTCTCCACAGGTGAACTGAGGTTCCCGTGCTGGTGGGCCTTGATCAACACTCGTGTCTTCCTGCCTGACAACATGAACCTCCCAGCTGTTCTCACACGGCTGGAACAGGAGAACCAGCTGAGTCCGGCTGACGTCCGGTCTATAAAGGTTAGTTACATGGTGGAACCGGCACTTGTCGGAGTCTTGATAAAAACACCACCTCGCCACATGTACTTTAGATGTTTAGGGGAGCGAACTGATCAACTCCTAAATGCAAGGCCTCTACCCACTTGGCTATTTTGACATGGAATATTGATAACGCATGTTTCAATGGTAATATGTTTTCGCATGGACACCTTTTATTTCAGAAGTAGGATTTTGCTAAATTGAAGTGCCTCTCTCTTTAAAACCTGACCACAGAGAAACCCCACCCACACGTACAGGAGAACAGAAATGTTAACTAGCGTTGTCTAAGTAAGATCACACCCCTGACGATTTTCCCTCCCCTAGGCGAAGCCGACACCAGTAAGCCGGGCCCGCCGGTTGGTAGACATGCTGCAGTATGGCAGGAGGCGGCAGGAGCCGTACGACTGGTTAGTGCGGGTCCTGCGGGAGGAAGGACAGGACTTCCTGGCGGAGGAGATGGAGGAACGGGAGCGGTTCTGGGAGCGGCACTACGGCATCGGGAAACAGCAGGCGGCAAAACCTGGTCAACAAATCGGGAAACAGCAGGCGGCACAACCTGGTCAACAAATCGCACAGACGGAACATTTCACACAGCAGGAAAGTCAAGGTAGGCAACTATGAAATGTCATTCTCTAAACAATAATACCTCAAGTACAATTATCATGTGATTTGTTAGTCTAGGTTTAAATGTTCAAAATATTCAAGTATATCATAGACTGTTTTACAAGAATAAGTTAAGCAATTTCTTAGATAAGAAATTCTCTCTTTGCTACTAGAAGAGTTTTCCCACATGTTACGCCTCAAAGTCACTGCTTTCACAGAGAAAGGAAGGGTAGAAATGTAATGGTTATGTTTAAAACAGGTCAGAAGCATATAACACTATACATATGGCACAGCAATATCTATGTTTGACATTTGTGTGCTGTCTACTATTATAGTAATCATATTTAATGCCACCTTTTATACAGTAACGGTGATGAAACATCTACGCCATCCAAGAGCGCATGCGGACGACGTCACAACACCTTTGGAAGTCAAGGGCGTGTTTCTGGGACAGACGGAGGCAGGGAAGACCAGTCTGCTCAACTGTATGATAAAGGGTCAAGGTCACGTGGAGACCGAAACTGACAGAACCATCGGTGTTGACGTCATCAGTTTCCATGACACCAAGAATAACGTCAGGTACGCGATGTACGACTTCGGAGGTCACCAGATCTACCACTACACGCACCGGTTCTTCCTGACACGTCAGGCCCTGCACATCCTCAATGTAGACCTGCCAGCATACAAGTCAGAAGAGTTCCAGGAACGAGTGGGAACGTGGCTAACATCCGTGACTTCCCACGTCTTCAACCCGACTATCCTTGTTGTAGGAACCAAAGTTGACATGTTTCCGCCAGACAAGGCCGAGGAGATGATAGCAGCAGCTTGTTCCTCCATCCAGAGAGACACCCAGGGCGCTGAGAGTAAACTACAAACCAAGCTGAAAGAAGAGATTCAATTCTGTCAGAAGGCGGTGGACGCAGTGGACAGCAGATCAGACATGTCCGGGCCATTCTACGGTCTCACAAGGGACGACATCTTGGCCAAGAAAGAGTCACTGGAGAAGTTACTGGACGGACGACCCAAAGGTCTGTTGAACGTACAGGTTATCCCGGTCAGCAGCAAGACGTTCCAGGGTATCGGAGCTCTGTGCGACAAGATGGCAGAAATGGTGAAGGACGAGCGATTGTTCCCTGCTGCCCGCCAAGAGATGCCGACTTCCTGGACAAAACTGTCAGAAAACATCCAGGCGACAGGACGGACCCACCGTCAAGTCAGGGAGTGTCAGGACGTCGGAGCAGCTGCAGGGATGAAGGAGTCAGACGTCCTGAACGCGCTCAGCTATCTGCACGTGACCGGACAGATCCTGTTCTACAACCACATCAGGGGGATGGAAGATCTGGTCTTCCCGGACCCAACCATCATCCTCACACTCTTCAAGCAGATCTTCAGGCATGACCTACCGGCATATCTGGACAGCATAGCCGAGTCTCTGTCTGAGCATACCAGAGCGCAGTTTGCTGAAGACAGGGCGTCCTTCTTGAAGACGGGCAGGGCCAGCGACAGTTTCATGAAGAACCTGCTTGGAGACAGCATTGTCACCTTCAACAGTCTCCTTCCCCTGATGAAGCACTTCGGCCTGTGTTACTCAGGGTCGGTGATCTTTCCAACAGAGCTTCCTGCCGCCCAGCCTGACGAGGTGGCACACTGCTGGCCAGAGGTTGTGCCATCAGGCGGAGAGGAGATCTCTCTTACTATAGAGTACAGCCAAGAGCCTCCTCTGGGTCTACCGGAAACCATGGTCTCCCGTATCCTGTCCATGGAGCAGACCACACGCCGTCTCCTCACCAAGGACACAGTTGTCGTTCATGTTGGAGAGAACTCAGAAGACGTCATGTACCGCCATTCCGCTACAAGAGAAGAAATCCGGATCCGGGGAGAGCCGGAGAAGGCGTGGCGCCGGGCTCAGACGGTAGTGAGGGAGATAGAGGCCTGTTGGGACGAGTTTCCTGCCTTGTACTCCAGTAACAGTGTTGGAAGCGGGGAAACAGCAAAGTCCCTCCCTATAGAGGCTGTGAGGCGTCACGTGCCGGGGGACTTGATGAGATTGTCCAGGGGAAGCTGGGAAGGGCCACTTCCGGTCACCAGAACACCGGCAGACGTCATCGGCAAGTACTTCATTGGTAAGTGAATATCTGAAACATTGATTGGGCAATATTTGTTTCTGTTACATGTTTCCTCTTGACTTATATATACCTCCAAAATTGATGCTCTTACTATACAGACAACCGGCTGTACCAGGTCAGCAGGGCTGTTTGTTGGGAGTGGACCCGGCTGGGACAGGAGCTGGGACTGAACAGGTCCGTGTTGGACAACATAGGGGGGGAGTACCGCCTCACAGATAAAACAGGTACCCAGAAGGCGTTCCAGATGCTGAAGGCCTGGCGCACCAAGACCCCCCACGGACCGCTCCACTACCTGCCGCAGCTGGAGGAAACACTGCAGAACATCGGCAAACCGGACCTGGCTAAAGACGTACAGGGAGTGTACATTGTGAGTTTATGGACTTCTTGTTAGATCATTTCACATGGTGAAGGACGAAAGAAAACCGAATTATACACATAATTGATTTTAGTTATGAAATTATGCCGTATTGCAGGGTAATATTCTACTGAAAGAAAGAACAATTTCTTAACCATCACAATTATCCTAGTTTGGATAATTACAAAGAACATACATGTACATGTATCTGTGTGAGTAGAAACAAAGGAATTCTCGTATAACTGCCATGAGATATTTACAAGATGCATGAATGCATCGATCACAATTCTTCATCATGTCATGTTGATATGAAACTGCAAAATGTACAATTCTTTTTATCCAGGAATACCGTGATGCCTTGCCGTTACAAGAGGTCAGTCCTGAGATGACCGGAGACACAGACTGGTGAGTAGCCATCTATAACACTCGACTATACATATCTACGCACAAACAAACACAGTAAAAGTAGTTCGTGGTGACGCCCTACCCGCTATGCCACACCTGTATGATTGAACACCTGGCTACAATACCTGTGTTAATCTCCTCAGGTCCCTCCGCCTGCCAGGTGAAGGGAAGTACCTGTGCAGACGGACCGACCTGGGCGTGGTGACGCCCTACCCGCTGCACGTGACCTACAGGAGTGCGAACTGGTCCGACAACTGGCAGCAGGATCAGGGATGGATGGCGGTGGGTCCGCTCTTCTCCATCCAGTGTGAGGACGTGGAGGGGCCGGTGGACATCCTACTGCCGCACGTGCTGCACCTGGATGGAGACACAGGTACATCTGCAAGAATCGTTATTTTGAAAGATAGGTTTAGTCAATAGGTATTTAGTTTATAAGTGTTTGTATTTCCTGGAGAGCTAGCAATAAAGTTAGAATTAAACTTAAGTTTCAAAAGAGATTAAAATGTACATGTACAGAACATAATATTATGACCAACATATTCTATCAGTATTGAATCCAGATGACATCGCGATCGTGCACGTTGCGGGAGAGACGGAAGAACTCCTGACGGTGTCTGACATCAGCCCGACCCACCTCACCACCAGATTCCGGAAGGGAAGCAAGTTCGGTCCTGTGGTGAGAAAAATCCTGGGGATGGACCTGCGCAGGAACGGCCTGTGTGTGGTGTTCGCGCCGCCAAACTATCCCTCGGTCTTCCAGCTTCACGTCTACATCATCTCCAATGTCGTGCTAATGGTAGAGGTAAGGTGTCTCTTTGCAAGTACTAGTTGATTCTTTTCAGAATCATTTTTTCAATGTATTAACAGCGTATGGCAAAATGTATAAGTAGTGTGGAAAACATCGTAAGATAACCATATTTCTAAGTCATGAGCATGATGAATGACAAAATAATGCTGTTTTTGGGGATGCCTCTTGATCTGGTCTATAGATCAACATGAAAGAAGTGGATACCCCAAAAAAATATGTCGAAGTGAGGTAAGGTGTCTCTTTGCAAGTAAATCTTAAAACAGGATAGCAGAAATCCTATTCAAACTGCAAATAATTTAGATGTTGTAAATAAACGCAAAAACGATGATCTTGATATTCTTCTTTGTCAAATGCATGGTTCCAGTACCTGCAGGCGTTGGAAGGGAGGCTCGGCTACTCCAGCTGGGACCCTGAACAGTGTGTGCTGAAGCTGGGGGAGGAGTATCGCCTGGAGGTGACAGCCAGAAACGGAGCAGGCGTCGACGTGGAGACACGACCTGAAGAGGTTCAGCACAGATTCTTAGCTTTATTATCGCGTGCAGTGTTTACACAACCTGAGAAGACTCTGAGCCTGTTTAACATCATGTAATCAAATACAGCGATGCGATGTGCTAGAAAGAAGTATTTCAGGAATTATTTGTAGTAGAGAAAAATGTGGAAACATAAGCACTTTAAGGTAACGTAATGTCAATAGGTTACTAAATCTGTGTACATGCTTTACCATTAATTGCAGGGTCTGGAGTTTGACGACACGTTTGAGACAGGGCAGTACTACAAGAAGTTCCGTGTGGAGGTGGACGCCAGGAAGTACAGCAGAGCGCAGAGATCCAAGCTTCGGTTCGACCTGCACCTCAAGAACGCTGACGAGACTGTCTGCAGATTTACACCAGCTAAAGGTGACGGAAAATCATACATAAAATGTGCTACCACTAGTTATTTACGGCAATCCGTAATAATATATTTGGAGTATGCTTGGAGGGCAATTATCAGCCTCAGAGCTTGCATATTTTCATTTCTAAAATTTATTTCGATGGTTTAACTTGCCTTGGAGTTTTAGTAGCACTCGTACGTTCTATCCTCTCCAAAGAGAGTGGTAAGGAGATGTGTAATTAACAAAAATTGATATCTGTGCAGATTTCGAGCAAATCTCTTCTGAGGCCGGACCCAGTGGTACAAGCCTACGTGGAAAGAGGAAAATCAAACGCAAAGGTATTTCTAGAAGATGGTGACGTGTTGGGGGAAGCAGCAAAGAATCGTAGTTTGATATTTTGCTTGTATATATTGTTATATTATAACTTATGTATTAAGAGCGAATGTCTGTAAGGATCAAACAATGGTGGCACCGGTCAAAAAATCGATTTGGCTCATTTTTTGCACAGTGATAGTACTTGGTACATAACCCCTCAGAATAGCTTTCTTTTTGCTCAGAACCCCTTGTTGCCATGGCAACGGGCCAAAGAAGTTTTCAGGGCATTTGTCCAGATTTTTGCATGTACAAAACATAGAAATTGGCTAACTTTAGGGCACTATAACTGATTAGTGCTTTAGCGTAACCACAAGAGCAAGATTTGCTGATCAGAGCAATGCCTAAACTTGTATAAAATAGCAGTAAAGCCAATGTTCAGTAAAATCTGAGGTCTTGGGCACTCTGAATACAATGCACTGTTTTAAGGGTGTAAAAAAACTGAAATTTTGCCCAACTTTGAAGCACTGTAAGTCCCAAAAGGGGAGGATGTTTTGCTTGAAATTTACACTGCATAATAAACCACTCTAGGAGTATCAGATGCATGCTTGCAAAGTTTGGGTTCTTGTTTCGTTACTACGCACTTGTCCTTTAACCCTTAACAGTACACCTTCCCGGACTGATTAATCTGTACACCTGGGGTCCGCGCGGACCCCAGAACAGTTTTTTGCCAATGTTTAGAAATTATCAACAGGCTACCAGCTCAATTGTTTTGCAAACTGATGTGGGAACCTCTGTGTCCACATTACACACAAAAATCATACATTTCGAACTTTTTCTATTTTTTGGTGAAGAAAAGAAGACAAGGAGAAATACCCGATTTTTAAACCCATTTCAGACTGAAGGGGCTTTTGAGGCCCAACTTTGATCTCAGATAGCGGCTAAACGGCTTGCGCTAGAAGTATCAAATTTGGAGATCTTTCCTAAAATGTCTCTGGCAAAAAGTTCATATTAGTTTAATACTAGTAAGTTGATGTTTTTTTGTGTTGCCATGGCAACGGGTTTCTAGCAGGCAGTTTTTTTGAGAATAGAAGTAATTTTGGTTTAAACATAAAAATTTTCTGAGTTCTATAATAAATTACACTTCTTTTCCAACATTAATAACATCTTACATAATTAAATATAAGTTAAATCATTTAATATGCATAGAATATGCTAATTTGATGACGTCATTGGTCAAAATCCAATATGGCGGACTATATTATTAGCTCTGACGTCATATGACGTCATAATTACACCAAAGTTATTAAAATTTAATTCTATTACTACACCATTCTCTAAAAACTTGATAGACATACGATGAGTGCATAAAAATATATGAAAACGGAAATAAGGTAATGTATAAGAACGCCAGTGTATCCATTATGATCGAAAGCCGGCTGGGGTCCGCGCGGACCCCAAAAGAAAATCAGATATAATTTTTTTATAAATGGTAGAAACGGAGTTTTCTGCACTGTATTGAGAGACAACTTTGTGGGTGAAAATTACCTAAAATTTCAGAAAAAATCTTTAGAAACAAAAAGATATTACAGAATATATAGTGCTGGGGTCCGCGCGGACCCCAGGTGTACTGTTTAGGGTTAAAGTAGGTCAGTTTTCGTTATTTTGATAATATGTCATTTTGTGCTATCTTTGAACTAACATAAGCTCCAAAACCAAACTAGTTCTTTACTTGAAATTTACATAAAGTATAAAACAACAAATTGTCTATGAAATGCATGCTTGCAAAGTTTGGGTTCTTGTTTCGTTGCTACGCACTTGTCCTTCAAAGTGGGTCAGTTTTCGTTATTTTGATGATATGTCATTTTGTGCTATCTTTGACCTAGCATAAGTTCCAAACCAAACTAGATATTTACTTGAAATTTACATAGAATATAAAACAACAAATTGTCTATATAATGCATTCTTATAAAGTTTGGGTTCTTGTTTCGTTGCTACGCACTTGTCCTTTAAAGTGGGTCAGTTTTCATTATTTTGATAATATGTCAGATCTATGCCTTGGGTTGTTTATGAAATAGTTAGCACCAACGTTTGCATGATATAGTTGAAGCAATGTGGCTGTTATTGAACGTATGCCATTTTATCTTAATTTGATGATAACAGTCTTATACAGTCATATTTAGCGTCCCCACATTATTGACTCTCGAAGACTTGACTTGTTTCTATATTTGAATAAATATAATAAATCCCTGCGCATCTTTCTAACATGTAGTCTCTCACTATATGTCTATGTCTTTGTATAACTATGTCTATGTGGAAAACATGCATTTCAGTCAACTCCACTATTATATTCCTGTACATGTAGACTGTACTCATTTTGAGCAAGGACAGGAACTTAAGTACTCTTTCAGTTTTGAGACAGCGCTAGGAGCAACAAGAACAACGCAGTGCCCTCAAGAAGGATGGGCACTGCGTAGCCAAAGGAAGCGTGTAAGGTTCAGTGCCAAACAAAAGGCGTACCTTGACAGGACATTTCACTTTGGTGAAACGACAGGTAAAAAGTCTGACCCACAGACAGTGTCAAAAGCTATGAGGCATGCAAGGGACTCGCAAGGACAAAGGCTATTCAGAGTCAATGACTTCCTGACAACACAGCAAGTGTCAAGCTATTTCTCAAGACTGGCAGCCAAACGTAGAAAGACGACAGAGGATGATGAGAACCAACAGTAAAGTGCAAGCTAAAGTTATTGATGATGTCCACCTACGTCATCCTGTTTTGTATGACACATATAACCTATGTGACATGTCAAAGAGAGGTGACTTATACGAACTTGGGATTGCATTGCTAAAACGGATTTGTGAACACTTTGATGTGGATGTAGCTTCCATAAGTGATCGCCGTCGGAAAGCGGCCTTTGTAGCAAAACTGAAAGAGTACTTAAGTTCCTGTCCTTGCTCAAAATGAGTACAGTCTACATGTACAGGAATATAATAGCGGAGTTGACTGAAATGCATGTTTTCCACATAGACATAGTTATACAAAGACATAGACATAGAGTGAGAGACTACATGTTAGAAAGATGCGCAGGGATTTATTATATTTATTCAAATATAGAAACAAGTCAAGTCTTTGAGAGTCAATAATGTGGGGACGCTAAATATGACTGTATAAGACTGTTATCATCAAATTAAGATAAAATGGCATACGTTCAATAACAGCCACATTGCTTCAACTATATCATGCAAACGTTGGTGCTAACTATTTCATAAACAACCCAAGGCATAGATCTGGCAAAATTAGAGATAGAACCTTTCCTTTTTCATATTAGACTCCCAAAGATAGTCAATATTTTGCATTAGTGGACAAGTGAAGAATATAGCCTACTTTCAGGGACAGGTACAGCCACTAGAACACAGGAATCTGACCTATGCAAGCATGCATTTCATAGACAATATATAGGTTTACATTCAGTGTAAATTTAAACACACAACAGTTTACTGTTGAGACTTATGAGAGTCAAAAGATAGGACAAGATGACATGAAAATATGCAAATTGCCCCTTTTTCAGGGACAAGTGCGTAGCAGTAAAACAAGAACCCAGCCTTTGCAAGTACGCATTCCACAGAATACATATTGTTTTATGTTGTAAATAAATTTCAAGTAAATAACTAGTTTGGTTTGGAACTTATGCTAGGTCAAAAATAGCTCAAAATGACATATTATCAAAATAATGAAAACTGACCCACTTTAAAGGACAAGTGCGTAGCAACGAAACAAGAACCCAAACTTTACAAGAATGCATTATATAGACAATTTGTTGTTTTATATTCTATGTAACTTTCAAGTAAATAACTAGTTTGGTTTGGAGGTTATGTTAGTTCAAAGATAGCACAAAATGACATATTATGAAAATAACGAAAACTGACCTACTTTAAAGGACAAGTGCGTAGCAACGAAACAAGAACCCAAACTTTGCAAGCATGCATCTGATACCCCTAGAGTGGTTTATTATGCAGTGTAAATTTCAAGCAAAACATTCTCCCCTTTTGGGACTTACAGTGCTTTAAAGTTGGGCAAAATTTCAGTTTTTATACACCCTTAAAACAGTGCATTGTATTCAGAGTGCCCAAGACCTCAGATTTTACTGATCATTGGCTTTACTGCTATTTTATACAAGTTTAGGCATTGCTCTGATCAGCACATCTTGCTCTTGTCGTTACGCTAAAGCACTGATCAGTTATAGTGCCCTAAAGTTAGCCAATTTCTATGTTTTGTACATGCCAAAATCTGGACAAATGCCCTGAAAACTTCTTTGGCCCGTTGCCATGGCAACAAGGGGTTCTGAGCAAAAAGAAAGCTATTCTGAGGGGTTATGTACCAAGTACTATCACTGTGCAAAAAATGAGCCAAATCGATTTTTTGACCGGTGCCACCATTGTTTGATCCTTACAGACATTCGCTCTTAAGACAATGTCGCCCAAATTATATCTTGTAGCTGGACATTACACATGCAACAAGAATTTGGTAACGCTCATCCTTCAGTAATACTTGAATGCAGGGTCAGTCAAGTGTAACGAAAACGGTTATTTTCGCAGGTGGTTCGGGATCACATGTACGGGAGACGTCCACCAGGCCAAGAGCCAAAAGACTACGAAGGGAAGTGCAAGGTCGGTATTCAAATTCGCTCTAACATATGTCATCTCTTTATCAGGAGCATGGCTGTAACTTATGTAACATGTTTCTTCGCTATTATCTTTGGGAACTGCAGTCTATATCAACCTACTTCCATTGTTGTGAAGGCGATACAGAGGCAACCGTATTTCCTGCCAAGTCTCCGCTAGTTATAATTATGAACACAGTATCTGTGTTTATTTATACTCCATAAGATCGTATAAATTTTGGGTTTCGTTTTAGGAGATGTTGAGGAACCCTCTGCTGATGATCTGTACCTGAGGATCTCGCAGAATCTAAAAGACGAGCAGGTTAGAGATCTCCGCAACTACTTGGGCAGTAAAGAACTTTTGCCAGCGAGAGATCTCCAACACATGGACCCACACCAGATGTGTACGAAGCTAGAGCAAAGTGGGAAGTTGTGGGAGGGGAATCCTACACTCTTGGAACGCCTCATGAGAAAGGTTGGCAGAGAGGACTTTGCAGTAGGGGCCAAGAGGATTGCTGAAAAGGAGTTGGGAGGTGAAAATATGTTTCGCTTCAATTGAATATATACAATAGTTGTATTCTTAATATCATCGGTGCCAGAAAGTAGGTTTGAACTTAATTCTTATTTTCAATTTCCTACTTTATAAAGAAATAGAGAATTCTTTTTGTACAGCATTCAGTGTCTATTCTCAAATAATTTTGAACAGCAAAACCTGTTTTTTTTTGTTTCCTTGATTTATCTTTAAGTGATATAGTCAGTGAAAAGTTAATTGCAAATTCGTGCCCGGAGGCTATTTGCAAATTACAAAACATAAAAGATCAATGAAATAGAGTATGAAAATAAATTAATTCAAGTAATATATATTCTTCTTTCTCTCTTTTTCTGTTTTTTTAGGTTCATCAGACTCATCAGAGTGTGCTACTTAAAGGAGTACTAACCTCCAGAAGGAAGTGCTGTTTTCCGATACATCATGCTGCAATGAATACATAACTAGCCGACTTTTTACATAATTTTGCTTGTACGAGTTGCGCGGCGCATGTTTGTAAAGTGATATTAATATCATTTTCCCCCATGCTGAACCACAATTGATACATCCGGGAACTCTGGCGTACGCAATACTCATACACTTCAGGTCAACATAAACATTTTTGGACGAAAATGGTAGGCGACAAGCACACAAACAAGCTGATTATTGAGAAATTACTTGCTTTACTTTGCTTGACCTGCGGTTTGGATACTATAATATCAGGATGTCTAATGCAGTGGGCGTTAGTTTCATCCTGCGTGTTTTGATTTTCTCAACTTATTTGCATGTAAGTATTACTTGAACAGATAATTAGATTACGCCACTTATGGAAAGGATAACTAGATTACGCCGTTTTTTTCATCGTCAATATTTGCGGCATAAATGAGGGGCGATAAGAACACCAAGAAGGGCAATGGTTGGTAAGATACCAAAGAACACAAAACAGTACGAATTTTTCTTATCGCCCCCGAAATGAGGTCTTTAACGTAACTTTTTGTTTAAAACATAGACACCAATGGGGTAGCGTGGTGTATTCTGGGATAGTTTTGAGGGTATTTGGAGAGTTTGTCCTGGATTCGAAGCGTTTTAAGACTTGCGCGCACACAGAATCGCTCCCTCGAAGTACAGAATTGCTCCCTGTTGCCAGCGTGTCGGGAATGGACTGAGGAGATTCCTGCTGTTTACCCAGCATGCTGTGCGCGAGTAGTATGTGTATCTAATTACCAAAAGTAACCAATGGGCATTTAATTTTATACTGTAAAATAATATGCATTTTTCACTTCTAAAAATAAATGCCTGTCGAAATATAGCACCTCCCTCTGGAGGTTAGTACTCCTTTAATTACCGCACTTCGGGGGGGGGGTAGGTTTCTTCGCTCACAACGGGCGGCAAAAGAGGAATACAGGAAGTCAGCGGATACAGGGAAAACAAGTTGGGGATAGGTCCGTGGCATAACTCGCCTGTGCTTGGTAAAGGGCCTGGCCGAAAAATTACCGCCAAGCCGACCAAAGGTTTGGTACCCAGGCTATGCGCCTGTAGGGCAGACGTCACAATTGCGCTGCGCAGTGGAGGCCAAAAAAAGAGTGCCTAGTTAATACCTTTGAAAATCCTTTTTTCTCTTGAAAATTTCGGTCCATTTTGGAGATTTTTGGGCTGGAAGGCACAGGTAGGGTCTAAACTTTCCTGCATTGGTCAAGTTTTGTTTATTTCACCAGTTTAGTGGGCGTAGTGAGAGATGTGAGTGGTTAGGTCTTGTCTGGCCAGACGGATGGATACCAAGGAAAATGTAGGTCAAAGTTGAGGTTTGTTTACTAGCATCAGCTGTGGCGGGAGTTTGAGCTGGTCGACCCCCTGTTTTCTTTCTATATGTGGGAAGCAGACCCTTGTGGCTACCTGGTGCAGAAGAATGTTTGAGATTGGAGTGTGGGTAAGTACTTTCATGAGGACTTCATGAAAGTACTTACTTTTGTATTTAAGCATGTGTTCCTATGGACAAATCTAATAGTACTGTCTGCCCTGAAGGAACGTCCGCCATGTTGAAAGTCCCATGTATCACATGCAGTCGTGGGCACAATACACAAGTCCTGATACGTCCCGCAATGCAATGAATTTATCATTTTTATGATTTATCATCGTATGTACGCAAATATCCGACTGGGTGTGGTTGGGTGGCGTGTCCTGTGGCTGTATACGAAGATATACAAGTACAGATACTGTTCAGACTCCGTCAATTTTGATTTTGTTACTTCACTGAGTAACTATAATAGTATGTATCCAATGAAACAAGGCGACCTACTGTTGTTCGCATAATTAGCTAGGGTCATTTTGGTCGACAGAAGTTGTTGAACGGGGTCAAGACGATCCACAGAAGCTACCAATGTAGAGTGTGGGGAGATCCTGATATTAGCTAGTCGTCTTATTCAATCCTTTGAAATGGGATCAATACAAGGAATAGCGTGTACACAAATGATACCAAGTGACTTAACCTTGCACAAACGGTACCCTTCTCAGTTGTAGCGCCAAGATGACTTTGAGGTAATATTGTGCTAAAGGACCTTA